>NC_088347.1:12520000-12820000 GCF_036884655.1 Musa acuminata AAA Group | reverse complement strand
TAAAATATAAAATAAATCATTTATAACTTTTGTATTTAAATAAAACATTCTCTTTTCAAAATCATTTCATTTTTACATCAATTTATAAGAATTTTAAAAACTAAATTTGATAACATTCCATAAATTAAAATCTAAAAAATTCTCATTCTGGTTTTCTAATAAGTATAGTCCGTCACATTGAACATAAGATAACGAGTGATGGTATGACCCTCTTAATTGCTTGAAAAAGTTATTAGATCTCTCTAAGGTATTAATCCAATTAAGAGAATCTTGCCCCAATACAAATTATTAAGATCTTAATAACACTAAGAGGGGGGTGGGTGAATTAGTGTAATAGCATTCTTAATCGATTTTAAAACTTAATTAAAAAAATCAATACATTTTGGAAACTTGATTGATCTAAGTTAGAGTAGTGAGTAAAGAGAATAAAATTAAGTTATAGGTAAAAAGCAAATAAAGAGAGTGAAACTAATTTTTAACAGTTCGGTCTTCTTGACCTATGTCCACTTCTGATTCCTCTTCTCTCAACACCATCGTATTTCACTATCGATCTTCTTTTCAATGAGCAAAAATCAATTACCCTTATTATAATTTTCTCTTTTTTTAGCTTAGATCATAGCTTAAGTTATACACTCCTTTTATAAGAAATCTCTCATCTCCTATAACTTCAAATTTTAACCAAACTCAAGAAGAGGAGACTTAAACTGTGCTCAAAATGAGAGCTTACAATAGTTCACTAGCTCAAGAATGAATGATC
Organism: Musa acuminata AAA Group; assembly: GCF_036884655.1. Classification (NCBI taxonomy): domain Eukaryota; kingdom Viridiplantae; phylum Streptophyta; class Magnoliopsida; order Zingiberales; family Musaceae; genus Musa; species Musa acuminata. The sequence goes on along the minus strand of NC_088347.1, from coordinate 12,819,243 downwards.
CATTAACCAAGCCTGAGTATGATATTTGTTGGCCTCAAAAAGCTTCAAGAATGGAGCTAAAAATTTAAGTTTGTGAAATTTTAAGATATGGACGGTATTACCATCGACACTAGGTGGTACCACCATCGCAACTTTTAACACAAACACAGTTTTGGACTCTCATAGTACTATCATCACAATTTTTGAATTTTGAGTGACACTACCACTATCATAGGTGATACCACTATTGAAAAAGCTGATAAAGCACAAATAATGCTTATCGATTGACTCAAGCGGTACTATCGCTTGGGCCTAATAGTACCACCACCTAGGCTTAGTTTAGATCACCAATTTTGGCCTTCTAATAGGTCCAATTCGGCCCGACTTTAAACATAATGACTTTCATGATAAGTGGGCTTTATTTTGGCTCAATACCAACTCAAATTAACCCAAAATAGCCTTAATTAAGACTTTAACTAATCAACCACACATTTGGTATATTTACAAAGCTTTAGTCATGTTGTATATGCTCTTCCGGTATATTGTTTGATCTTCCGGTACTTCGTTTAAACCTCAAGCATATCCCCCTTTTTTTGGCATATAGCTTATTCTACCTACATATCAACTTTTCGATAATATCCAATCTTTTGACATAATATTCGATCATTCTAGCATGATGCTTGAACATATAACATGAAGTCCGATCTCCAACACATTAACTAATCCTCTAGCTCAACATTCAATTTTTGACACGATAATTTTCTTAGCACAACGTCTGACTCTTCTTCTCAATAGTTGGTCCTTTGATGGTCTAATTCTATGATCGAAGTATTTTTCTTGTATTATTTATCTCAAAAGTATATTAGTCTCATAAACTCATCAATTGATTTTATCATCAAAATCTGAGATTCATCAGTACCCAAGCTACATGAAGGAAGTCAATTAGAAGATGGAATATGGAGTGGAGGCATGAAGCTTTCCTTAGACAAAGATCAAGGACATATTAATCGTGTTTCAATTTATGATTCGGCTTTTGATATTTGGAGAACTCTTGAGGTCACTCATGAAGGCACTAGCCAAGTGAAAGAGTCCAAAATCAACATCCTTGTGCACTCTTACGAACTTTTCTGAATAAAACCAAGTGAGTCCATCGGAGACATGTGCACCCATTTCACGGATGTCATCAATGGACTCAAAGCTCTTAGTAAAGATTTTACTAACTTTGAACTAGTAACTAAAATCTTAAGATCCCTCCCTAAAAGTTGGGATCCAAAAGTTACGGCCATTCAAGAGGCCAAAGATCTTAAAACATTCCCTCTTGAAGAACTTATTGGGTCTCTAATGACCTACGAAATGACATGTCAGGCTCATGACGAGCTCGAGAACCCCCTTCCAAAGAACAGGAAGGATATGGCACTCACATCACAAGAAGATCACTTGAAAGGAACATCAAGTGATGAGGACAGTGACAATGACATTGCATTTTTGACTCAAAATTTTAAAAAAAATTTAAGAAAGAATAAATTTAAAAATAATACAAAAAATAAATTTGAACATAAGAAGGACCAAGTTATTTGCTATGAGTGCAAAAAACCAGGACACTACAAGAATGATTATCCCCAAGTCAAAAAGAGAACATCAAAGAAGAAGGCGCTCAAGGCAACGTGGGATGATTCAAGCGCGTCCGAAGAAGAGGAGTCCAACACCGAGCAAGTTGCTCATTACGCCCTAATGGCCATCGGAGAAGAGGTAACAGATTTAATTGATGCAGATTTACCATATCATGAAGTATTAAATGTCTTCCATGAGTTATTTGATGAATGTAAGACAATTAGTAGAAAATACAAATTGCTAAAAAAGGAGCATGATAGTCTCACTTGTAATTTAGATAAATTAAAGACTGAATATCATGATAGTTTAGCTCCATGTATAAAATGCCATGATCTAGAAACTCTCCAAAAGGAGAACTTGCTACTTAAGGACACCTTGAAGAAATTCAAGGTTGGTAGCAAGTCTTTGAACATGATCCTTACAAATAAGGGTCACGTTCCTAAAAGAAGTGGAATCGGATTTGTGAGAAGTCCTCACCAAAATCCAACCACCTTCATTAAAGGCCCTGTCTTACATGTTCGGCACCAAAGCAATTGCAACTTTTGTTGTAAATATGGACATAAAACTTATAAATCTCCATTCAAGAAAATTAGTCTGAACAAACTAATTTAGGTTCCTAAAGGAACTATGATCAATTATATGCAATATGATGAACAAATCAGATCAGTTTTTAAGGCACCCAAAAGAAAATGGGTATCTAAAATTAATCCCTTCTTGTAAAAACATACACCATCACAAGCTAGGAGCAAGAGATAGTATCTCGATAGTAGATGCTCAAGACATATGACTGGAGATCCATCTCATTTCTCTATGCTCACTAGCAAAGAAGAAGGGTACGTCACCTTCGGAGACAACAACCAAGGCAAAATCATTGGCAAGGGAACCATAGGTAACAAATTAAAATTTTCTATTGATGATGTCTTACTAGTTGATGGATTGAAACATAATCTCTTGAGTGTTAGTCAATTATGCGATAAAGGTTATATCGTTAGATTTGAATCAAATGTGTGTATTATTGAAAAACCAAACCATAACATAACTATGATTGCATTAAAACAAAATAATGTCTACACCAACAACCTTGATGAACTAAGTAATGAAATGTGCTTCTCCGCTTTAAATGATGATGTCTGGCTTTGGCATAGGAGACTAGGCCATGCAAGCATGAAACTAATATCTAAGATCTCATCTAGAGAATTAGTACGAGGAATTCCAATATGAAGTTTATTAAGGACAAAGTATGCGATGCATGTCAACTAGGTAAACAAATAAAAACTAGTTTCAAACTAAAAATTCAAATTAGCACCACTAGACCATTACAATTGATTCATTTGGATTTATTTGGACCAATTGACACGACAAGTCTAGGGGGAAGCAAATATGCGTTTGTAATTGTAGATGACTATACTAGATACACTTGGACCTATTTCTTAGCTCACAAAAGTGATTGTTTCAAGTGTTTCTCTAAATTTTGTAAACTCACTCAAAACGAAAAAGGCTTCATGATTTCATCAATTCGGAGTGATCATGGTGGCGAATTCCAAAACCGTGAGTTTCAAAATTTTTGTGAAGTTAATGGATACAATCACAACTTCTCCACTCCGAGAAATCCTCAACAAAATGGAGTAGTTGAAAGAAAAAATAGAATCCTACAAGAAATGGCACGAACGATGTTAAATGAACATAGTCTACACAAGTATTTTTGGGCTGAAGCCGTGAATACTGCTTGCTACATCATGAATACGGTTCTAATAAGACCGTCCATATCAAAAACTCCCTATGAATTATGTGTTAGGATCAAGAGCACTAAGAGAGGGGGGGGGGGGGGGGGGGGGGGGGGGGTGAATTAGTGCAGCGGAAAACCTTCTACGATAAAAACTGCATTCGTTCATTAAAAGTGATTTCGGTAAGAAAGTCGATTCGTAAATCACTTTAACTTTTGTTTAAATGAGATGCAGCAAAGATATAAATGCAATTTGCAATTATGATTCAAATCCGATAGTAGGCGCAAACTGAAATATGATATTCGCACGAAGAAACTAATTTACGTCTAAATGCTGATTCGTAAATCACTTGATTAGGCGAGATGCAGGTTAAGCAAGGATATAAAGGCAGTTTGCAGTTATGATAGAAATAAAAATGTAAACACAAACTGAAATATGATGATCGTACGAAAAAATAGATTTACGCCTAAACGCTGATTCGGAAAGTGCAAAGCTTGAAACCCGATCGTATATGCGCAGAAAGCAGTAAGCATTAGAGGAGGTTTACAGTAAATATAATATGCTCAAAGTAAATGCAAACCAAGATTTAGAGTGGCTCGGTCAATCTTGACCTACTCCACTTTTGGCTTCCTCCACCGACGTCGACTAGAGGCCATCCTTCAATAGGCGAAGGCCAACCACCCTTTTACAGTTTCACTCCTTTTGACGGGCTTAGGAGACAACCCTTACAGAATTTTCTCTCATCTCTTTACAGCTCAGAACTTGGAAGAAAAGAGGGAGAAGAACTTTTGGCCTTTACAACAATTTTGAGCTCTAAAAATCACAGAACAAGATCAAGATTTCAGTGTATGTTCAGTGCTCTTTCAGTGCTGAATGGGTGGGGTATTTATAGGCCCCAAGCCAGTAAAAATTTGGAGCTCAAAACTGTCAATTCCCGAAATTCCGAGATCAGGCGATTGCACCTCCTGATTGGAGCGGTTGCACCGGCTGGCAGAGCTCGAAGACTGAGCCTCTGGGCGGTGCCACCTCCTGTTAGGGGCGGTTGCACCTCCTGCCAGAGCTTGAAGATCGAGCTCAGGCAGTGCAACCTCCTGACTGAGGCGGTTGCACTGCTCAGCCAGTGCTCGGAGACCGAGCCCAAGCGGTGCCACCTCCTGTCAGGGGAGGTTGCACCGCCCAATCTCGCTCGGAGATTGAGCCCAGGCGGTGCTACCGCCTGGCTGGAGCGGTTGCACCTCCCAGTCTCGCTCGGAGACTGAGCCCAGGCGGTGCAACCTCCTGCCTTGGGCGGTTCAACCGCTTGGCAGAAATCAGGGTCCGAATGGGTTGATCCATTCGGCCCAATTTGGGTTTTTCAAGGGCCCAATTGCCCCAAGATTAAGTTAATGGGATCGCCTCCCATTTCCAACTTAATCATTATGCTAACTACGATATTCTCTAAGACATTTACTGCAACTTGCTCCGGTGCGTCAATCGCTTCTTCCGGCGAGATTCCGGCGAACTTCCGTCGATCATCCGATGAACCCTCGGTGATGCTCCTACGGACTTCCAGCAAACTCCTGGACTTGCGACGATCCACTTGGCTAGTTCCGATGAATTTCTTTGGCAAGCTCATGGACTTCTCATATTTGTTCCCGTAGAACCTCCAACGACTGTCCGAACTTCCGTCGAACTCCCAATGTGATCATTGTCTTGACTCCGGCGTAACTCCTACTGCATGTCTTACTTTCATCGTAGTTAATCCTGCACACTTATCTCAACATATAGATTAGATAACAAATGACAATTGACTTCATCATCAAAATCCGAGATTCAACAATCTCCCCCTTTTTTATGATGACAATCAATTGATAATGGAGTTAACCTTAACTCCCCCTGTCTATATGCCATACTTGAGATAAGTCTTTCTTGAATTCAAAACCTTTGAATTTAAGAGACATATTGATAAGTTAAAATCATTTAAACTTATCAATACTCCCATCATGATTCTCATCATGATGTATCTTACTGAAGATGATGTCAAGGCTTGACATTCATTTTCAAATTTTACATTACAAGTTTGAATGATGGTAATAGTAGCAATTTATCATATTGTAAGATATCAATATGTAAAACTGCGAAGTAAGATTTTGATATCATTACACGATACAAACAAGGCATTATGTAAATTATAGCAATCATAGCATCTCTCGGTGATGCAAGCATGGCATTAATACTCATATATTTCTCCCCCTTTGTCATCAATAAAAAGCATGGTAATTGTGATACCAGGAGAATAATATAAGCAAATTTTGAGCATAAGTGTGATAGTCGTTCATGCCTTTACTAGGTTTAAGTTATTTTCCAATAGTAAGTGATAGGAATTCAATTGTACAAACATGATATTTAGATCGCTTTGAATACTTCTTCCTTTTTATTTGTTATAATCTTTTTGCATGAAGGAGGAAAGCCATTTGTGATACCAGCTATTTGTGAGTTTACTTTGAGTGAAGTTAAAACCGATGAGAGATTAAATCATGCTTCAGGTATCAAGATATGTATGTGAAGCAAATCTTTGCAAGTAAAAACACTATCATCCATATTTCAAGATGGAATTCATAAGCAGGAATCATTTCATCAAATCCATTTCAAAAAAATATTTTTCACATATAAGTGTATGAGAAAATCCGATTTTTAGGATACCAATTGTTAAGCGAATCCAAACATAAAATGAACACTTTCATGCATTCGGACAAAACTATGCTACAGATTTTAAAATACAATTACGAAGACAAAACATGCTTATTGTTATGAAAATTTTTGTATTCTGCACATAATTTCCAACATATTATTTTGGCATGTAATAGCAATCAAGTGATTTGATCATTCAATTAAGTCCGAAAAATAATTTTAACTAGTTTATGTATTCAGACACATCAACATTCCTAATTCTCTTCTTATGAAATCAAATTGTTCTTCACTTAGGGGTTTTGTAAAAATATCAGCTAATTGATGTTTAGTATCAATGAACTCTATGATTATATCATGATTAGTAACATGATCTCGTATAAAGTGATGTCTAATATCAATATGTTTTGTTCTTGAGTGTTGTATAAGGATTCTTTGTTAGGCATATTGCACTTGTGTTATCACATTTAATGGGAATATTTTTAAGATGAACTTTATAATCTTCTAAGGTGTTTTTCATCCATACAACTTGTGCACAGCATGCACTTGCTGCAATATATTCAGCTTCGGTTGTTGATAGTGCAATCGAGTTTTGTTTCTTAGATGACCAGGAAACAAGGGCATGTCCTAAAAATTGAAATGTTCCTGATGTGCTTTTCCTATCTAGTCTACAGCCAGTAAAGTCTGCATCAGCATAAGCAATTAACTCAAGATTCTCTGATTTTGGATACCATAATCATAGATTTGTGGTACCATTATGATATCTAAGTATTCTTTTAACTGCTTTGAGTTGAGATATCTTAGGGTTTGATTGAAATCTAGCACAAAGTCCTATACTGAACATGATATCTGGTCTAGTTGCAGTGAGGTAAAGTAAACTTCCTATCATACCCCTATAAGTTTTTTGATTGAAGCTTTCTCCACTTTCATCAATTTCTAACTTAGTGGAGGTGCTCATAGGAGTGTTAATAGCTTTTGAGTTATTCATATTAAACTTTTTCAGCAAATTCATACCATATTTAGTTTGACTAATAAAGATGCTATTGCTTAGTTGTTTGATTTGTAAGCCTAAGAAGAATGTTAATTCTCTCATTAAACTCATTTCGAATTCAAGACTCATAGTTTTAGCAAAAGATTCACAAAGAGATTCATTCGTAGAACCAAAGATAATATCATCGACATAAATCTGAACAATGAGAAAATTATTTTCAAAATTCTTGATGAACAATGTAGTATCAACCTTGCCTTTTGTGAAATTATTTTCAATAAGAAAAGAACTAAGTCTCTCATAGCAAGCCCTCGGAGCTTGTTTTAAACCATAGAGAGCTTAAGTTAATCTAAACACATGATTAGGGAGGCTATTATTTTCAAATCCAGGAGGTTGTTCAACATAGACTTCTTCGGAAATAAAGCCATTAAGAAAAGTACTTTTAACATCCATTTGAAACAACTTAAAATTATTACTGCTAGCGTAGGCAAGGAGCATCCTTATGGCTTCTAATCGAGCCACAGGAGCGAAGGTTTCTTCGTAATCGATACCTTCTTCTTGGTTGAAACCTTTGGCCACTAATCTAGCCTTGTTTCTAACCACGATACCATATTCATCTTGCTTGTTTCTAAAAACCCATTTAGTACCAATAAATAAATGGTCATTTGGTCTAGAAACAAGCTTCCACACCTCATTTCTCTCAAATTGATTTAATTCATCTTGCATTGCGATAATCCATGAATTATCTTTCATGGCTTTGTCAACACATTTGAGTTCAATTTGGGAGAGAAAAGCGGCGTTGGAACAAAAAATTTGAAGAGAAGAATGTGTTTGAACCCCCTTTGATGTGTCTCCTAAGATTAGCTCCTTAGGATGAGCATCTAAATACTTCCAATCCTTGGGTAAGGATGTTTCGGAAGTGGATGCATTCAAGTTGCTAGTTGAAGATGGGGTTTCATTTAAATTCAAGGAATCAAAATTAACATCATCATCAAAATCGTTTTTCCTGATTTCGGAAATCTCATTAAAGACAACATGAATGGATTCTTCAATAATTAAAGTTCTTTTGTTGAAGATACTAAAATCTTTAGAAACCGAAGAATAACCAAGAAAGATTCCTTCATCGGATTTAGCATCAAATTTTCCTAAGCTACCTTTTTCATTCAAGATAAAGCACTTACACCCAAAGACTTTAAAATATGAAACATTGGGTTTTTTGTTGTTCCATAACTCATAGGGAGTTTTGGTGAGTAAGGGTCTTACTAGAACACTATTCAAAATATAGCATGCAGTATTTATGGCTTCGGCCCAAAAATATTTGGGTAGGCTATGCTATGTTCATTCAACATGGTTCTTGCCATTTCTTGTAAATTTCGATTTTTTCTTTCTACTACTCCATTTTGTTGAGGATTTCTAGGAGTAGAGAAATTATGGTTGTATCCATTGAGTTCACAAAATTCTTGGAAATCATGGTTTTAAAATTCACCACCGTGATCACTTCTGATTAACGAAATCATAGAACCCTTCTCATTCTGAACAAGTTTACAAAACTTGGTAAAATATCTAAAGCATTCATTTTTCTGTTTTAAGAAGTAAGTCCATGTGTATCTGCTATAGTCATCCACAATGACGAAGGCGTATTTGCTACCTCCTAGGCTTGATGTAGAGATTGCTCCGAACAAGTCTATATGGATCAATTGTAAGGGCCTAGAGGTGCTTATTTGATTCTTAGATTTGAAACTGCCCTTAATTTGTTTACCTAATTGGCAAGCATCACATACATTATCTTTGTTGAACTTGATATGAGGAATACCTCTTACAAGTTCTTTAGATGATATTTGAGTGATTAGTTTCATGCTAGCATGACCTAATCTTATATGTCATAGCCAAGCATCCTCATTCAAAACCGAAAAACACATTTCATTACACAAATCATTGATGTCAATAGTGTATACGTTATTTTGTTTTAATGCAATCATAAACGTGTTTTTGTATGGTTTTTCAATGATGCAAGTATTAGACTCAAATCTGACAATATATCCTTTATCACATAATTGACTAATCCTCAAGAGGTTATGTTTTAAACCATCAACTAACAAAACATCTTCGATAAAGAAGTTGGATTTGTTACCTATGGTTCCTTTTCCAATGATTTTATCCTTATTGTTGTCTCCGAATATGACATAGCCTTCGTCTATGCTAGTGAGCTTAGAGAATTGAGATGGATCTCCGGTCATATGCCTTGAGCATCCACTATCAAGGTACCATCTCTTGCTCCTAGCTTGAGATGGTATAGGTTTCTACAAGAAAGGATGATTTTTAGGTACCCATTTGCTTTTGGGTGCCTCAAAAATAGATCTACATTGTTTATCATGTTGCATAGAATTTATCATGGTTCCTTTAGGAACCCAAATTAATTTGTTTGGACTAATTTTCTTGAATGGACAATAATGTGTTTTGTGTCCAAGTCTGTAACAAAAGTTGCATTTGCTTTGGTGTCGAACATGTAAGATGGGGCCTTTTATGAAGGTGGTTGGATTTTGATGAGGACTTCTCACAAATCCGATTCCACTTTTTTTGGGAACGTGACCCTTGTTTGCAAGGATCATGTTCAATGACTTGCTACCAACCTCGAATTTCTTCAAGGTGTCCTTAAGTAGCAAGTTTTCCTTTTGGAGAGTTTCTAGATCATGGTATTTTATGCATGAACTTAAACTGTCATGATATTCAGTTTTTAACTTATCAAAATTACAAGTAAGACTATCATGCTCCTTTTTTAGTAATTTATATTTTCTACTAATAATCTTGCATTCATCAAATAAGTCATGGAAGGCATTTAATAATTCATCAAATGATAAATCTGCATCTATTAAATTTGTTACCTCCTCTCCGATGGCCATTAAGGCGTAATGAGCAACTTGCTCGGTGTTGGACTCCTCTTCTTCGGACACGCTCGAGTCATCCTATGTTGCTTTGAGCGCCTTCTTCTTTGATGTTCTCTTTTTGACTTGGGGACAATCACTCTTGTAGTGTCCCGGCTTTTTGCACTCATAGCAAATAACTTGTCCTTCTTGGGTTCAAGTTTATTTTTTGTGTCATTCTTAAACTTGTTTCTTTTAATGAATTTTTTAAATTTTCTTGTTAGAAGTGCCAAGTCATCGTCACAGTCCTCATCACTTGAGTTTTCTCTCAAGTGGTCTTCTGAAGTTCTAAGTGTCATATCCTTCCTGTTCTTTGGAAGGATGTCTTCTTGCTCTTCATGAGCTTTTCAAGTCATCTCGTAGGTCATTAATGACCCGATTAGTTCTTCAAGAGGGAAGTTGTTTAGATCTTTCGCATCTTGAATAGCAGTGACTTTAGGATCCCAACTCTTAGGAAGGGATCTTAGAATCTTATTTACGAGCTCAAAATCCGAAAAACTTTTTCCGAGTCCTTTTAGACCGTTGACGACATCCGTGAAACAGGTAAATATGTCGCCAATAGTCTCACTCGGATTCATTTGGAAAAGTTTGAAAGAGTGTAACAAAAGATTGATTTTTGACTCTTTCACTCTACTTGTGCCTTCGTGAGTCACTTCGAGTGTGTGCCAAATATCAAATGCGGTTTCACAAACCGAAACACGGTTGAACTCGTTTTTATCAAGTGCACAAAATAAGGCATTCATAGCCTTTGCATTAAGAGCGAAAGCCTTCTTCTCCAATTCATTCCAATCGATCATTGGAAGAGAAGACTTCGAAAATCCATTTTCGAAAAAATTCCAAAGTTCAAAATCCATAGAAATAAGAAAGATCCTCATTCGGGTCTTCCAATAGGTGTAGTTCGTCCCATTAAACATGGGTGATGTGTAATAGAGTGGCCCTCTTGGTTTCCGGTGTATGCCATCTCTCTTGGGTTTTAATCCGTTTGAGAGTTAACCCCGCTCTGAGACCAATTATTAGGATCAAGAGCACTAAGAGGGAGGGGGGAGGGGGGGGGGGGGGGAATTAGTGCAGCGGAAAACCTTCTACTATAAAAACGGTGTTCATTCGTTAAAAGTGATTTTGGTAAGAAAGCCGATTCGTAAATCACTTTAACTTTTGTTTAAACGAGATGCAGGAACGATATAAATGCAGTTTGCAGTTATGATTCAAATCCGATAGTAGGCGCAAACTGAAATATGATATTCGCACGAAGAAACTGATTTACGTCTAAATGCTGATTCGTAAATCACTTGATTAGGTGAGATGTAGTTTAAGCAAGGATATAAAGGAAGTTTGCAGTTATGATAGAAATCAAAACGTAAACGCAAACTGAAATATGATGATCGTACGAAAAAACAGATTTACGTCTAAACGCTTATTCGGAAAGTGCAAAGCTTGAAACCCGATCGTATATGCGCAGAAAGCAGTAAGCTTTAGAGGAGGTTTGCAGTAAAGATAATATGCTCAAAGTAAATGCAAACCGAGATTTAGAGTGGTTCGGTCAATCTTGACCTACTCCACTTTTGGCTTCCTCCACCGACGAGGTCACCGACGTCAACTAGAGGCCTTCCTTCAATAGGCGAAGGCCAACCACCCTTTTACAGTTTCACTCCTTTTGACGGGCTTAAGAGACAACCATTACAGAATTTTCTCTCCTCTCTTTATATCTCAGAACTTGGAAGAAAAGAGGGAGAAGAACTTTTGGCCTTTACAACAATTTTGAGCTCTAAAAATCACAGAATAAGATCAAGATTTCGGTGTCTGTTTAGTGCTCTTTCAGTGCTAAATGGGTGGGGTATTTATGGGTCCCAACCTAGTTCAAATTTGGAGCTCAAAACTGTCAATTCTCAAAATTTCGGTATCAGGCGGTTGCACCGCCTCGCAGAGCTCGAAGAATGAGCCTCTGGGCAGTGCCACCTCCTGTCAGGGGCGGTTGCACCTCTTGCCAGAGCTCGACGACCGAGCTCAGGCGGTGCAACCTCCTAACTGAGGCGGTTGCACCGCTCAGCCAGAGCTCGGAGACCGAGCCCAGGCGGTGCTACTACCTTGCTGGAGCAGTTGCACCTCCCAATCTCGCTCGGAGACTGAGCCTAGGCGGTGCTACTGCCTTGCTGGAGCAGTTGCACCTCCCAATCTCGCTCGGAGACTAAGCCCAGGCGGTGCAACCTCCTGCCTTGGGCGGTTCAACCGCCTAGTAGAAATCAGGGTCCGAATGGGTTTATCCATTCGGCCCAATTTGGGTTTTTCAGGGGCCCAATTGACCCAAGCTTAAGTTAATGGGATCACCTCCCATTTCCAACTTAATCATTGTGCTAACTACGATATGCCCTAAGACATTTACTGCAACTTGCTCCGGTGCGTCAATCGCTTCTTCCGGCGAGCTTCCGGAGAACTTCCATCGATCATCCGATGAACCCTCGGTGATGCTCCTGCGGACTTCCGGCAAACTCATGGATTTGTGACAATCCACTTGGCAAGTTCCGACGAGCTTCTTTGGCAAGCTCATGGACTTCTCGGATTTGTTCCCGCAGAACCTCCGACGACTGTCCGAACTTCCGTCGAACTCTCGAACTCCCAATGTGATCATTGTCTTGACTCCGGTGCAACTCCTGCTGCAAGTCTTACTTTCATCGTAGTTAATCCTGCACACTTATCTCAACATATAGATTAGATAACAAATGACAATTGACTTCATCATCAAAATCTGAGATTCAACATTATGGAATAACAAAAAACCAAATGTTTCCTATTTTAAAGTTTTCGGTTGTAAATGCTTTATTTTGAATGAAAGGGATGCCTTAGGAAAATTTGATGCTAAATCCGATGAAGGCATCTTTCTTGGTTACTCTTCCGTTTCTAAGGTTTTTCAGGTTTTTAACAAAAGAACCTTAGTAATAGAAGAGTCTATTCATGTAGTTTTTAATGAAATTTCTGATTTAAAGAAAAATGATGTTGATGATGATCTTGGTTTTGATAATTTGAATTTAAATGAACCCCCTCCTCAAAATAGCAACTTGGATGCACCTTCTTCCGAAATTTCTTTACCCAAGGAATGGAAGTATATAGATGCTCATCCAAAGGAGCTAATTATAGGAGATACATCAAAAGGGGTTCAAACTTGTTCCTCTTTCAAGAATTTTTGTGCTAACACTGCCTTCCTTTCTCAAATCGAACCTAAATGCATTGACAAGACCTTAAAAGATGATTTTTGGGTTATTGCAATGCAAGAGGAGTTGAATCAATTTGAGAGGAATAAGGTATGGAAGCTTGTTCCTAGACCTAGTGACCATTTAGTCATTGGTACTAAATGGGTCTTTAGAAACAAGCAAGACGAAAATAGTATCGTGGTTAGAAACAAGACTAGATTAGTGGCCAAAGGTTTCAACCAAAAAGAAGGTATCGACTACAAAGAAACCTTCGCTCCTGTGGCAAGATTAGAAGACATTAGGATGCTCCCTTGCCTATGCTAGTAGTAATCATTTTAAACTATTTCAAATGGATGTCAAAAGTGCCTTCTTGAATGGTTTTATTTCCGAAGAAGTATATGTCGAACAACCTCCCGGATTTGAAAATTCTCTTCTTCCTAATCATGTATTCAAATTGACTAAGGCCCTCTATGGCTTGAAACAAGCTCCTAGAGCTTGGTATGAAAGGCTTAGTTCCTTTCTTATTTTAAATAATTTTACCAAAGACAAGATTGATACTACATTGTTTATCAAACATTTTAAAAATAATTTTCTTATTATGTAAATTTATGTTGACGATATTATTTTTGGCTCTTCGGATGAATCACTATGTGAATCATTTGCCAAATGTATAAGTCATGAATTTGAAATGAGTTTAATGGGTGAATTAACTTTCTTTTTAGGATTACAAATCAAACAACTTAGTGATGGTATATTTTTTAATCAATCTAAATATACATTAGAATTGTTTAAACGATTTAACATGGATAATTCAAAAGCAATAAACACCCCTATGAGTACTTCGACTAAGTTAGATATGGATGAAAATAGTAAAAATTTTGATCAAAAAACATATAGGGGAATGATAGGTAGTCTACTCTACCTCACCACGACTAGACCGGATATTATATTTATTGTAGAACTTTGTGCTAGGTTTCAATCTAATCCTAAATTATCTCATCTTAAGAGTGTTAAAAGAATATTTAGGTATCTTAAAGGAACTCCAAATTTAGGATTGTGGTATCCAAAATCTGAAAATTTTGTTTCAATAGCTTATGCAGATGCCGATTTTGGCGGATACAGGATAGATAGAAAAAGTACATCTAGAACATGCCAATTTTTAGGACATGCACTTGTTTCTTGGACTTCCAAGAAATAAAATTCAGTTGCACTATCTACGGCGGAAGCCGAATACATTGCTGCAAGTGCATGCTGTGCACAAGTTGTTTGGATGAAAAATACATTAGAAGACTATGGAATTCACTTCAAAAACGTTCCCATAAAATGTGAAAATACTAGTGTCATATGTCTTACCAAAAATCCAATTCAGCACTCTAGAACTAAGCATAACGATATTAGGCATCATTTCATACGCGATTATGTTCTTAACAATAATGTTGTTTTAGAATTTATTGACATAAAGCATCAATTGGTAGATATTTTTACAAAAGCCTTAAATGAAGACCAATTTGAATTCATTAGAAGGGAACTACGCATGTTAAATTATCCCTGAAAATAAGCTTGTTTGAATGTATTTTTCGAAAAATGTCTCATCCTTTTTCGTTCTTCTATGGATTTGACTTCATCATTCTCCTTCGATTCAAAATGACATATTAAAGTACAACTCATTATCTTAACCTATCTTGAGTCAAACACCTCTGAAAAACAAAAGGGGGAAGAAAGGATTTTTTTTAAGATGAATTCTGGATAAATATTTTTAGCAAATTTGAATGATGAATTTTATATAATTAATCTTAATGCTGAATTCTTTCTCTAATGATTTTATGATCACAAATTGTGTGCTTCAAGTCTCATCTCCTTTTTGTTGATGACAAAGGGGGAGAAAAGTGATGAATGTACCATTTTGATAGCATTACTTATATGAATTGCAAAAGCTTGTGTGATACGAATGTCTTATATGTCTTGCAAAATATTTGAGAATATCGCAAGATTGGTGGTTGATCATATTGAAATCATGCCTTACATTTATATCATGAAATTCATGTTGAAAATCTTTATCTCCTGTCGTAGTAAAAATTGTCCCTTATCATTCGACTTGAAAATGATTTTCATCGAAGTTTCGTATTTACTGAGAATAACGATAAGTTCAACAGTTAGAACTTATTGGTTTATGCTTGAATTCAATGGGATGGAATTCAAGTGTTTTTATCTTCTCCTAATATGGCATATAGATAGGGGGAGTTATATTTAACTCCGTCATCAATTGATTGTCATCATCAAAATGGGGGAGATTGTTGAATCTCGGATTTTGATGATAAAATCAATTGATGGGTTAATTGATCTAATCCATATTATTGAGTTAAGTGTGCAGGATTAACTACGATAACCAGAAAACATAAAGCAAGAATACCGGAGTCAAGTTCGATGGACGTTTAAGAGTCCAAAGAATCGTCGGAGATGCTGCCGGAACCAACCGAGAAGAAATCGGGAACTTGTCGGAATTTTCGGAAGTTCGCCGAAGAGATCGTCGGAGGTTCGCGGAGATCACCGAGAAGGCTCGGCTACTCATTGAAGTTGTCATAAGATCGGGAGCCTACTAGGAGTCCGTCGGAAGAAATCCGAGGGCATATTGGAAGTCCGCCGGAAGTTCATCGGAAAGCTCGCCGGAACAAGACTCGACGTTCGCGGTTGAAAACTTGCTTGGGATGTTTTTAATTACATAGTTCACATGTAATTAGGATTAGGATTAAAAGATAATCCTATATCCTGGTTAGGGGCCAACTGGGCCAAAAATTAGACTTGGTTTGGGCTGGACTTAAAGCCTAACCAGTGAACCGAAGTGTCTGGCGGTGGCCCTGCCCAACACCCGAGAGCCAAGCGGTCGCACCGCTTGGCTGCGCGGTGGCACTGCTAGTACACTGTCAGTGTCAGACACTGACAGGCAGTGGCACCGCCAGCATCGAGAACCAAAGAGAATTCAAATTTAGGAGCCCAAATTTGAATCCTCTTGAGGCCTATGAATACCCCTCAATTCTCAGCTGAGATTATAACTTTTTGAGAAGCAATAGATTAAGAAAAAGGTCTTAGAAAAGTCTTAGCAAGTCTTATTTTCAATTTGCTAGAGTGTTCACCTCATTCTTTTCTTGCTGAAAATTTGTAAGAGTGTGAATCGCTTGTAAAAGGTTGTAAGAGAAGTATTTGTCCTTCCCCTTCAAGAGATTTGCTAGTGGAAGGTGGGAGCCTCATCGAAGAGGGCCTCGCAAGTGGATGTAGGTCATTTGACTGAACCACTTTAAAATTGGCGTGATCTCTGGTTTGCAGCTTCTTATTGCTATTTACATTATTGCAAACCTTCTTACGTGCTTTATTTCCTCATTACCTTTGCTGCACACCTTTATGAACACGCGTTCAAGTTAAGCTTTTCAAGTTCGATTTTTATCGTATGAAAGATTTGTCGAAACCAACGTTTTAATCCGCTGCACTAATTCACCCCCCCCCCCCCCCCCTCTTAGTGCCGCTCCATTCCTAACAGAAGAATCATGTTGTGCCGGAAGAAAATATGTCAGAAGATTAGATGTCGGACCGGTGGATCGGTCGGCATATCGACAGAAGGCTTCGGGCCATGAATTCGGCCATCGGGCCAAGAAGAGAGGATATTGCACCAAGGATATCGGAGTTGCGGAGGTCAACTAGCCGATTGGGCAATAGGCCATAAGAGAGGATGATGCGCCGAAGAATCGGATAAAGCGTCGAGGGACCAATGACATGCCGAACAACTTGATTAATTCTTAGTATTAATTGTCTAGATCAAAGTATGTTTTTACATGTGTAGGATTAACTACAATAGCAAGCCATGTAGCAAAATGAAGTCCCGGAGTCAAGAACGCGATTTTGTCGTGAGTTCAAGAGTTCGTTGGAAGTCCCGACGTTCTGTTACGGACAAACTTCAAAACAGGATGTTTGATGTAATGCTTATGTATGTCCGTATCTTTTGGCATGTTCATACCTTGTACAGCATATAGAGGGGCGGCCGAAGGCTTAATAGTCTCATTTTAGTTATGTTGGTGGCCTCTTTATGCTTGTAAATAAAGGTTGTATCATGTGGACATGTGCGATAGATTTTTGGTCTATAATGGACTATTTTACCCTTCGTCGTGCCACTGTTCAAAGCTTGTAAAGTTAGTTTGTAATTTGCATTGTCTATGAAGTGTTTTTGGAGATGTTTGCTTGTGGATCCCGATTGAGGCGTTCTCTCTAGCCCGTTCTCTCTTTTGTTGGTCCTAAGGGACAATGGGAGACTTCAGGGAGGCTGACCTTTGCGGACAGACACTCAAGGGTGCCGCACAACTTAGGCAAAACCAGCTAAGTCCGTGACAGATGGTATCAGAGCGGGACAAACACTCATAGAAACACTTAGCATGCAAACGTGGGGGATCTAGCGGGGCTGCGTTGAGGGCAGTCAGCACACGCGCGACCGTTTGGGGGAAAACAGGCATAGAGATGTAGAGAAAAGGAGTCGCTCAGAGGAGCGGGCATCTGACATTGGCATTCAGTGGAATGGCCAACCCTTCGCGCAAGAGGCACCACGAGAACAGGCAAGCTTGGAAGAATGTGGAGCGCACAAAGGTTGGGATGGCTGAGTTTGAGCTACGGCTCAACGTTGACAACCATA
The DNA here is from genome assembly GCF_036884655.1 of Musa acuminata AAA Group. Lineage (NCBI taxonomy): Eukaryota > Viridiplantae > Streptophyta > Magnoliopsida > Zingiberales > Musaceae > Musa > Musa acuminata. The sequence continues at coordinate 12,801,496 of NC_088347.1, read as the reverse complement.
CTTGATGGTGCTCAAGCCAAGTGAGGTGCTTGGTAAAGGATAAGACCATGCAAGGTGGAATGAGTTGCTCAACGACTAAAAGAGTTATGCAAAGCTCACAGAGGTGAGGGGAATTGCTAACTCGAAGAATTTGGTACTCATGCATGGGCTTGTATGCGAACGATGGAATGTTCGCGGCCATCCCAAGGCGACCGAAACTTGGCGCCATGGAGCATTGAAACTTTCTCTTCGGCATGTGAAGGATACGTCCGTAGGAAGCTGAAGTGTGCAACGATTTTAGCATGTTGCTAGGCCTCGAGTGGCGCAACAGGGGCTGTATTGACGTGGAGTCGCAATCTAGCAAGTGCATTTGTAGGAGGCAGAACAATGCACAGCTTATTCAACAGATCGGAGTAGTCCAAGGGGATGGTGGTCTCCGAAACGAAGAGAGATGTTACTCCAATGGGACAGTTATCCAGGAGGGATAAGTCCCGGCTCTCTAGGGGGAGAATCATGTGAGACGGACCTCACATGTTGAGGAGGAGTACCTCAACAAACAACAACTCCACGAAGCTCGATGGACTGAGCAAGCGGCGAGGAGTCATCGCATGATCTCGCTTGAGAGAATGCATTGATGGATGCATTGCGAGATCAAGTGGGGGAACGACCCAAAGCAACTTAAATGAAGGCACACTTGGAGTCGATGTGAAGATCACACTCAAGGGTGGGCTAACCCGTGGAATGGTGGGCGCGAGGGCCACCATCGACTCAATGCAAAAACGAGGAGCGAAGCAACTTGGGTGTAACTTGGCGAAGTACTCAAGCCGCATGAAGGGAGCTAGCATAGAAGTTGGAACATGGAGCAAAGGCAAAGTGCTTTCCTTAGACAGAGGTCAAGGACATGAACTCTTGCAGAGGCAAGAGTAGGATCATGTTGTTCCATGGGTCATTCATTCTATCAGAGAGGACTCATGTTGCATGGTGCCAAAGATGAAGGGAGCTTCTGGGCACATGCACCTTATCTCAGAGGAGCATTTGATGGAGGAACTAAGGCGACTCAATTTGCAGAGGCGAAGTTGGGTTCAGAAGGCCTTAGCATGGGGCAATAGGACGCAGAGGCGAGTACTCTTGAAGAATATGCCATAGTGTTTCCATTCAAGTTACCATGAAGGAAGCGATGTGCAGCGGAGATTGTGATGGTAGGGGCAGAGGCCCATGATCCAGACAATGGTGCACAAATTACAGTGAAGTCGGTGGACTTCGGGAGCTACTAGTCGACAGACTGTCCTAGAGCGGTGCTTCATCTAGGTGTGACCCAAGAGTGGGTGGATGAAGGTCGATTGCCAAAGGAGCGAACAAAATCGAAGGTGGAAGAGACCCTGTGATGTATTGGCAAAGGCCACACATGGAGGGTTCACAATTCGAGTTTATTCCACAAGGATCAGAATGCAATTGAGATGTCACCAGGAGGCGACATGGTGCAGCGGATCATGGTGGAACAGTTCGTGGCAATGCGATACACACGACATAGTCCCGGGAGGGACTAGATCATATGGAGGTATGATCGGGAGCTACTGGAACCTCCACTTCAGTGAACAACATGACGGCAAGAAGGGCTATGGATTCAAGGAGTGAAGGTCATGGTACCGTAGAGGCGGGTCTTCCGGGCGTGCATCAAATTTTACATCGGATGAAAACCTTGGTCATCAGCATATGGGGGTTGTGTTCCACTAAGAGAAAAGTTCAAATGCAAGTACAAGTGAGTCCCATGGGAGGGACTTGATCATGCAGAGGTATGATCGAAGCAGCTGGAGAGTTGGACTACTCTAGAGCTCATATTCGCTTAAGGGAGCCCGGCAAGTCATAAGACAAGGTCGAGTAAGCGAACGTTGCTACCAAGGAAGCTAAGGAGAACAGAATCGGTGCAAACCCTACAACGTGATGGCAGAGGCCATGCATGGGAGTTGCAGTCTGTCTTTCCATCGACCAAACGGACTGCTTAGAGAACATAGAGGTGTTGAAGCAGGGGGTCGAAACGGGTGAGGAAGCGACGACGAGTCCAGAGGGACTTAGCTACCTAAAATCAAGCATCAGTTAGAATGGAGGTGGACTCAGAGGAGTGCCACGGAGACATATCTACTGATCGTGAAGAAAAGGGATGCAGATGCGAGGCGACGTATAGTAGGGCCATGGGCATGGCAACGCCATGGTACCGTAGAGGTGGGACTTCCATGAAAGTCATTAATCCCTGGATCTCATGGAGGGAGAGAACTTGGTCGTGAAAGGGGCCGAGGAGGTGGAGAATGCAGAGGCAATCTCCAAGTACCGAGACAAGGCTGAAGGGCATAGGCCGAAGAACTTCGTAAGACTAGTATCAATGTGCTTCTCATCAAGATAGCCGAAAGTGAAGGACTTTGGGTCATGCAAGAGTGCATAACCAAGGAACGAAGCAAGCAGTACGTGGTGTTGTACCTTTGCTACTCAGTGGAGTAGGCGGCAGGGTTGATGGAGAAGACGGTACAATCCCAGAGGCGACCAAACCTATGAGAGAATTACTCCAAGTCGGGGTGAAAACTTCCTGCATTCCAGAAGTTCAATGGCATTGAGAGGGTGAATCACAGTAACTAACTCAACGCGAGGAGTGCAAACACTTCAAGTGCTTTAGAAGTGTGAGCAAAGAGCAGGCGAAGGCTAGTAACCAGCTCGATGCATGGAGTACAACCTCGAGGAGGCGGGCAAAGTCAAGTAACCTTTGCCTTCTCAACTCTTAAGAGAATGGGCAAAACCGAGTACCCCAATTCTCTTATCTATCCAGCAGAGGAGCTCTGCACAAGTTCAAAGACCCTTCGAAGAAAATGGAAGACAATAGTTGTCAAATCCTCACCAATGGTGATCAGTGCTACTGAGAGTAGATTGTCCGCTTCATTTCCCAACGAAATGCCAATCGAAAGCGGAAGTGATGCAAACCTACTTGGATGTGACAACTAAGTGAAAGAAGAGTCAATGAGCAAATTTTGTGGAGGAAGGACCCAAAACTTCAGAAGTTTGCGAGACGATGCTCGTTAAAGCTCCAATAAGCATCCACCCAGTTCAAGCAGCATGAGGAATTTGAGAGACTGGCGTAGTAAGGATGGTATTTTCCTTCATTTGGGGGATCCGCAGGAATCAACAAGGATCAACACAACTCAGCCAACCCCACACCAGAGTCAGAGTCATTGGTGAGTTGAAGCAGCATGGTCGATCAAAGGTTCGACTACTCAAAAACAGCAGCGGAGAGCAGCAAGGAGCCAAGAGGCGCATTGTAGCTGGAGCAGAAGATTGAAAACTCAGCAAAGGCGAGGAGTTGCAGTGTCGACAAAGGCTTCAACGAGGACGTCGAAGGAATAAGTGGGGGAGAATGTCACGGACAAACTTCGAAACAGGATATTTGATGTAATGCTTATGTATGTCTGTGTCTTTTGGCATGTTCATGCCTTGTACAGCATGTAGAGGGGCGGCCGAAGGCTTAATAGTCCCATTTTAGTTGGGTTGGTGGCCTCTTTAGGCTTGTAAATAAAGGTTGTGTCATGTGGACACGTGTGAGAGATTTTCGGTCTATAATGGATCATTTTACCCTTTGTTGTGCCACTGTTCAGAGCTTGTAAAGTCAGTTTGTAATTTGCATTGTCTATGAAGTGTTTTCGAAGATGTTTGCTTGTGGATCCTGATTGAGGCGTTCTCTCTAGCCCGTTCTCTATTTTGTTGGTCCTAAGAGACAATGGGAGACTTTAGGGAGGCTGACCTTTGCGGACGGACACGCAAGGGTGCCGCACGACTTAGGCAAAACCAACTAAGTCCGTGATAATTCGTCAGAAGTTCTATTAGAACCAGCCAAGAAGTCTCGGAGCTTGCTAGAGAAGCTCGTCAGAACTCTCCAAGAAGATCGTTGTTTTGAAACTTTCGAAATGGAGTATGCTTATTATCAAAATGATGAGGGTTTTGAAACTTTCGTTTCGATAAAAACTGATATCGAAAATGCTTAACTTTGAAAATGTTCATAAGAGTGTGCAACTAAAGTAATGAGAAAGTAAAATAATTTGTAGTAAGGGAATGAAAAGCAAAATAGAAATGCAAACCGAGTTTTATAGTGGTTCGGTCATCGTTACCTACATCTACTCCCGATTCCTCTACCGTTAAGGCCATCGGTATCCACTAACAGTCTTCCTTCAATGGGCAAAGACAAACTACCCTTACAACTTGATTCTCCTTTTGACAAGCTCAAGAGAAAACATTTACACCCCCACTCACTCCTCTCTTGAACTTCACCACACTAAGAGCTTGAGAGGAGTTCTCATAAGATTATAACAGCTTTTTTCTTCCTTTTTGCTCTCAATTATTGTGTCCAATTCTCCTGCTTGATGTAGGAATAGCTGGGGTATTTATAGACCCCAAATGGTTTCAAAATTGGTACAAAAAAATGTCTTATCCCGAGTTTCCCAGGTCCTAGAGGTACCACCGCCTATACTGGGCAGTACCACCGCTTGGGAGGCTATGTATGAGTGGTACTACCACTTGACATAGTCTTGGAGACTATGTCTCGGAGACTGAGCCACTGGCGGTGCCACCGCCTGACCCAACTTTTATTGAATCTTGTATTTTGATGATGAAACCAATTGATAAGTGTTTATGATTTGATCTACATTTTGAGTGACGTAGGAAGCTTCGATCAAGGAGAGACAATTGAAGCAGGAAGAATCATGTTGGGCCGAAGAAACATGTCAAAAGATTGGACACTGGGTCGAAGGATCGATCGACATATGGATAGAAGGCTTCGGGCCATGGATTCGGGCATCAGGCTAAGAAAAGCGGATATTGCACCAAGGATATCGGAGTTGCGAAGGTCAATTGGCCGATTGGGCAATAGGCCGCAAGAGAGAACGATGCGCCAAAGAATCAGACAAAGCGTCGATGGACCAATGACATGTCAAACAACATGATTCATGCTTAGTAATAATTGTCTAGATCGAAGTGTGTTTTATATGTGCATGATTAACTATGATAGCAAGGCATAAAGCAAAATAAAGTTTCGGAGTCAAGAACGCAATTTCGTTGGGAGTTCGAGAGTTCGTCGGAAGTCCGGACGTTAGTCGGAAGTTCTGTTGGAATTGACCAAGAAGTTTAGTAGCTTGCCAAAGAGCTCGTCGAAACTCACCAAGAAGATCATCGTGAAGTCCAGGAGCTTGCCGAGAGTCTAATGGAACATTACCGAGAGATCATCGGGAGTTCGTCGGAAGATCGTCGGAAGCTCGCCGGAAGAAACTAGACTTACGGACTTGTTTAGCTTAGTAAATTTCTTAGAATTCATAGTTAGCACATAATTAGGATTGGAATTGGGCCAACCCAATTAGGGGCCAGTTGAGCCCAATGAAAAGGCCCAAACAGTGACCCAAGTGGTGGCACTGTCATGGCAAAGTCTCCGAGATTGTGTCAGGCGATGGTACCGCCAGTCTGGGCAGTGGTACCACCCAAACACAATCTCCGAGAGGCTGCAGGCGGTGGTACCACCCAAACTGGGTGGTGGTACTGCCTAGTGGCAGGATGGTAGGCGGTGGCACCGCCCCTATCAAGCGGTGGTACCACCCAATGTCAAACTAACACTAGCAATGGTACCGCCCAGACCTGGGAAACCCAGGATGAGACCTTTTTAGGCTCCAAGTTTGAATCAACTTACGGCCTATAAATACACCTCTCATCCTTGGTTAACACACACAACTTAGAGCAAAAAGGAAAAAAAATCTATTGTAATTGTGTGTGAAACTCCTCTTAAAGTTCTAAGTATTAGAATAGGTTGAGAGAGGAGCAAGTGGGGGTGTAAGGGTTATCTCCTAAACTCAGTAAAAGGAGAATCAAGTTGTAAAAGGTGGTTCATCTTTGCCTATTGAAGAAAGACCGATAATGGATGTCGGTGGCCTCAATGGAGGAGGAATCGGGAGTGGATGTAGGTCACGACGACCGAACCACTATAAAATCTAGTTTGTATGTCATTGGTTCATCGGCGCTTCATCCAATCCTTCGACAGTGGATGCCGGTGAAAAGGAGAAAGAGTGTAAAAGAGTAGTTAATCATCGCCCATTGAACAAAGATCGCTAGTGGATGCTGATGGCCTCAACGGACGAGGAATCTAGAGTGGATATAGGTCACGATGACTGAACCACTATAAAACTCAGTTTGCATTTACTTTAAGCTTTTTAATTTCATTGCAAACTGCTTTACTTATTTATTCACTATGCTTCTATATACTTTCAAATTAACATCTTTTTGATATAGTTTTTCATCGAACAAAAGTTTCAAAACCGACGTTTTTAACGAAAGTATTGCTTGATTCTAATAGTACCGCCCTATCAAGCGGTGGTACCGCTAGAGCCCAGTCACCAAGGCTCCATCAGATGGTAGTATTACTAGACTGGGTAGTGGTACCGCCAGACTGGGTGGTGGTACCACCCAGTGTCAGTCTGTAAGTGGTAGTACCACACAATAATGGTGGTGGTACCGTCGGTACCTTGGAAATCCAGGATGAAATATTTTTTGGCTCTAATTTTGAAGCCATTGGAGCCTATAAATACTCCACTCTTTTATGCATGAAAGGACAACAAAGTATGAATAAAAATCTTGAAGTGTTGGGGTGTGAAAGTGTTGTAAAAATGCTAAGTGTCCTCCTCCCTTTCTAAGTCTTATGATCATTCAAGTGAGGTGTGAGGCTTGTAAGGGTTGTCTCCTAAACCCGTAAAAAGGAGAAAGTATTGTAAGAGGGTGGTTGGTCTTCGCCCATTGAAGAAAAACCATTAGTGGATGCTGGTGACCTCGACGGAGTAGGAATCAGAAGTGGACATAGGTCACAATGACTGAACCACTATAAATTAGTGTGCTTTCTTTCTTCATTGTCATTTACTTACTTTTTAACTACTTTACTTCCTCATTACTTTAGCTGCACACTCTTACGAACGTTTCTAAAGTTAAACATCTTTTGATATGGTTTTCATCGAATGTAATTTTTTAAAATCGACGTTTTTTTTACGTATGCACTAACTCGCCCTCTCTCTTAGTGCCGACTCGATCCTAACAATTGGTATCAGAGCTAAGCTACTCTCAATTTAGTTTAAAACCCAAGAGAGATGGGTTTTTGCCAGCAATCAAAAGGGTCATTCTATCACATGTCCTCCCATGTTTAACGGAACGGATTACACATATTGGAAAACTAGAATGAGGATTTTCTTGATTTCTATGGATTTTGAGTTATGGAATATCATTGAAAATGGATTTCAAAAGCCTTCTCTTCCAATGAATGATTGGAATGATTTGGAGAATAAGACTTTCTCTTTGAACGCCAAACTTATGAATGCTTTATTTTGTGCATTGGATAAAAATGAACTCAATCGAGTTTCTATTTACAAAACGGCTTATGACATATGACATACACTTGAAATCACACACGAAGGCACAAGTAGGGTTAAGGAGTCAAAAATCAATCTTTTGGTTCATTGTTATGAATTGTTTCATATGAAACCAAGTGAAACCATTGAAAATATGTACACCCGATTTATGGATATTGTTAATAGTCTAAAAGCACTTGGTAAAAGTTTTCCTAATTTTGAACTTGTTAACAAGATATTAAGATCCCTTCTAAAGAGTTGGGATCCTAAAGTAACTACAATTCACATGAAGAAGTTAAGGACTTGAACAACTTTCCACTCAAAGAACTTATCGGGTCTTTGATGACCTACGAAATGGCATGCAATGCACATGAAGAACTTGAGAACAACCTTCCAAAGAATAAGAATGATTTGATACTTAGAACTCAAGAAGACCACTTGAGAGAAAACTCAAGTGATGATGATGATGATGATGATGACTTGGCACTTCTAACAAGAAATTTTAAAAAATTCATAAAAAAGAACAAAATTAAACATGACATTAAAAATAAAATTAAACTTAAAAAGGACCAAATAATTTGCTATAAATGTAAAAGGTTGGGGTACTTCAAATATGAATGTCCCCAAGTGAAGAAGAAGCAACCGAAGAAGAAGAAAGCGCTAAAAGCTACTTAGGACGATTCAAGCACATCCGAAAACGAGGAGCCAACCAACAAAGAAGTTGCTAACTACGCTTTATTGGCACTTAGTGATGAGGTAAGTAATTCAATCGAAGCCCATTTATCCTTTGATGAATTTTTGAACGTTTTTCATAATTTATTTGATGAATGTAAATTAGTTAATAAAAACTATAAATTATTAAAAAAGGAGCATGCCTCTCTTGTTAGTGAATTCAATAGATTAAATATTATGCATGAAAATGAAATATCATCTCCTTGTATAAAATGTGAAGAATTAGAGATGCTTAAAAAGGAAAATTTGCTACTACATAAAACCTTAGAAAATTTTAAAATAGGAAGCAAATCCTTAAACATGATCCTTGCAAAAAGGAATCATGTTCATAGAATAGATGGAATTGGCTATATAAGTAATACTCACCAAAATCTTGTTGGATCGGGTCGGCACTAAGAGAGGGGTGAATTAGTGCTTACAATAAAAATGACATCGGTTCGAAAAATCTTCATTTTTATAAAAACTGATATCGAAAATGCTTAACTTTGAAAATGTTCGTAAAAGTGTGTAGCTAAAGTAATGAGAAAGTAAAACAGTTTGCAGTAAGGGAATGAAAAGCAAAACAGAAATGCAAGCTATGTTTTATAGTGGTTCGGTCATCGTGACCTACGTCCACTCCCGATTCTCTTCTGTCAAGGCCATCGACATCCACTAATGATCTTCCTTCAATGGGTGAATACCAACTATCCTTACAACTCTATTCTCCTTTTAATAGGCTCAGGAGAGAACCTTTACACCCCACTCACTCCTCTCTAAACAAAAATCACACTTAGACTAAAGGAAGAGAATTCTCACAAGATTATAATAGAATTTTCCCTCATTTTTGTTCTCAGTTCTTGTATAATCTAAGCAGGGATGAGAGGGGTATTTATAGGCCCCAAATGGATTCAAACTTAGAGCTTAAAAGTGTCTAATCCCTGATTTTTGGGATACTAGCAATACCATCGCCTGTAGTACTGATATTGGGTGGTACCACCACCTAGTCTAGCGGTACCAGCGCTTGACACAATCTGAGACTATGTTTAGGTGGTACCACCACCCAGATTAGTTGTACCACTACCTGACAATGGGTGGTACCATCACCCAATCTAGCGATACTACTGCCTAGTCTAGCAGTACTACTGCCTGACATAGTCTTAGAGATTGTCTTATAAACTAAGCCATTAGTAGTGTCATCACCTGACCCAACTTTTGGATCACTGAATTAGCCTTTTTCTAGGCCCAAAATAGCCCCACTTTGGGTCCTATTGGCCCCTAATTAAGTTGACTTAATTACATTCTAAACCAACCTAATTACGACCTAAATTAACTCGATCTAGATAAATTATTACAAAGCACAAATCATATGTTGTCCGACATGTCATTGGTTCTTCCGGTGCTTCATCCGATCCTTCGGCGCATCGTCCTCTCCTTCGGCATATTGCCCAATCGGCATGTTGTCTTCTCGCAACATCCAATCTCCTTGGTGCAATGTCCGATCTTCTTGGCCCGATGCCCAAATTCATAACACGAAGCCTTCTGCCGACACATCGACCGATCCTCCGGCCCGACGTCCAATCTGACATGTTCAACTTTGGCCCAATATCTTATTCCTTCTACTTCAATTAATTTACCTCTCCTTGATCGAAGCTAGTCCTACACCACTCAAATCGCAGATTAGATCACAAACATATCAATTGATTTCATCATCAAAACCCAAGATTCAACAATCTCCCCCTTTTTTATGATAACAATCAATTAATGACAGAGATAACCTTAACTCCCTCTATCAATATGTCATATTGATAGAACTTTTGAATTCATAGAATTATAAGTATTTCACCATTGCATGCATCATGAATATTGAAAGAACCAATTAATCATATCATTGCATACAACATAAAATCATGCATAATCAAAATACTCAAGTACATCATCCTATGAATGATCATTATCATATCTTCTCCCCCTTTGTCATCAACAAGAAAAGTGAAGTGCATCTTGCAAGTTTTTGAGATATGCAAGTTTTACAACATATAAGCTAGCAACAATTTTAAGTTGTGCAAGTTTACAAATTTAGCTTCTTTTTTTAGATTTGTAAGTTTACAAGTTTTGCTTCTTAAGATAGGCAAGATTGCAAGCTAGCAATTCTTGGTCATTTTCAAGATAGCAAGTTCTTTCTTCTCTTTTAAGAAGTGTAAGCTAGCAATTTTGCTTCCTAACAAGTTTTTCTCCTTGAAATGTGCAAGCTAGCAAGTTCTTTGCTTCCCTTTGAAATATGCAAGCTAGCAATTTTTCTCCCCTTTTGTCATTGTCAAAAATTAGGGAAGAAAACAATGTTGTAATTTTTTCCTTTTACATCAATTTTCAAATCATGAGAAGGATAAAGTATCAATCATATTTTAATATGACATATTGAAATAAGATATCATTTCAGAAAATGATAGTTGTTGGCTTTCACATCATTTCATCAAAAAATTAGAAGTAGTGCATACATCATTCCAAATCATAAATATTTCAAATCATGACATTATTAAAATGTCAAATTACATTGATCATAACTTCTCATTTGTATGCATCAATATAATATCATGAGTATTTCATACATAATTTCATATCATGAAGAATATCAAGAAAAATTAATTAGGTGATGATATATACACTTCATGAATACAAGGGAGTCATGAACCAAATTTTAAATTATGAATATCAAAAAATCAAGAGAAAAATTATGATTCTTATTGGATGAATCAAATAGCAAAAATAACCATAGAAGTTCAAAAATAAGATCTTGATTCATAGAAAGATCTCAAGTATCAAATATCAAGAAATCAATATCATGATTTGGATAAAATAAATAAATCTCAATCCATAAAATTTTCTTGTAAAAAATGTCAAGTCATAAATTATCAAGATGTCAAGTAGCATATCATGGTTTATTAAGATAAGTCTCTTGAATCTCGTATTTTAATGATGAAACCAATTGATAAGTATTTATGATTTAATTTACGTTATGGGTGACGCAAGTGTTGAATCTCGGATTTTGATGATGAAACTAATTGATATATGTTTATGATTTAATCTACGTTTTGAGTGATGCAGGTCTACTCGATCAGGATTAGACAGTTAACGCAGGAGGAATTGACGTTGCGCCGGAGGAGATCATGTTAGGATATTGGATGGCAGAAGGCTTCGGACGTCGGGCATCGGGCCAAGAGCGGAATGGCACCAAGGATATCGGGGTTGCGAAGGTCAACCGCTAATTGGGTAACAAGCCGCAAGAGAGGACAATGCATTGAAGAATCAGGCAAAGCGCCAACCAATGACGTGTCGGGCAACAGAATGTCAATTCGCGTTGTAATAATTGTCTAGATTGGAGTAGAGTTTTGGCTTGTGTGTGTAGGATTAACTACGATAACGACGAAGACATAAAGCGAAACAAAGTGTTGGAGTCAAGCGTAAAGGATTTGTTGCGAGTTCAAGAGTTCAACGGAAGTCCGAAGGTTCGTCGGGAATGCTGTCGGAACTAGCCGAGAATGAGTAGGGAGCTTGCCGAAGGGTTTTTCGGAAGCTCGCCGGAAGGTTCATTGGAAGTTCGCGGAGCTCGCCGAGAAAGATCGTAGCTTGCCAAAGAAGCTCGTTGGAACTCGCCAAGATTAAATCGTGAATTCTAGGAGCTTGCCGGGAGTCCTCAGAACGGTTTTCGAGAGTTTATCGGAAGACTACCAAAAGTTCGCCGAAAGCTCGTCGGAAGAAGTCTTGACTTGTGGACTTTGTAATAGCTTAGAAAATGTCTTTAAATTCGTAGTTAGTACATTAATTAGGATTAGGATTAAATGATAATCCTATAACCTGGTTAGGGGCCAATTAGGCCCAAAATTAGACTTAGTTTGGGCTAAATTTAAAGCCCAACCAATGAACCCGAGACCCAGGAAGTGGCACCGCCTGGACTGGGCGGTGGCAACGCTTGGCTAGGCCGTGGCACCGCCAGTACTTTGCTAGTGTCAGACACTGACAGGCGGTGGCACCGCCAGCATCGGGAACCAAAGAGAATTCAAATTTTGGAGCCCAAATTTGAATCCTCTTGAGGCCTATAAATAACCCTCAATTCTCAGCAGAGAATACAACTTTTTGAGAAGCAATTGATTGAGAGAAAGGTCTTAGAAAAGTCTTAGCAAGTCTTATTTTCAATTTGCTAGTGTTCACCTCCTTCTTTCTTGCTGAAAATTTGTAAGAGAATGAACCGCTTGTAAAAAGTTGTAAGAGGGGTATTTACCCTTTCCCTTCAAGAGATTTGCTAGTGGAAGGTGGGAGCCTCATCGAAGAGGGGCCTCGCAAGTGGATGTAGGTCATTTGACCGAACCACTTTAAAATCGACATGATCTCTGGTTTGCATTTCATTATTACTATTTACATTACTGCAAACCTTCTTATGTACTTTATTTCCTCATTACCTTTGCTGCATATCTTTACGAACATATGTTCAAGTTAAGCACTTCCGAGTTCGATTTTTATCGTATGAAAGATTTTCCAAAACCGACGTTTTAATCCACTGCACTAATTCACCCCCCCCCCCTCTTAGTGCCGCTCCGATCCTAATAATTGGTATCAGAGCCCAGTATTTCTCATTTCGAATTTACACCCGAGAAAAATGGCTCTTTATGGCTTTCAAGAGGGCTTATCGGTTGTTCGTCCACCGTTATTTAATGGATTAGACTACACTTATTGGAAAACTCGAATGAGAGTTTTCTTGATTTCTATGAATTTGGATTTATGGAATATCGTTGAAAACGGTTTTCAACTTCCCTCTAAACCGATGAACGAATGGTCGGATTTGGAGAAGAAGTATTTTTCTTTAAACGCAAAGGCTATGAATACCTTATTTTGCGCTTTGGATAAAAATGAGTTCAATCAGATTTCAATGTGCGAAATGGCTTTTGATATTTGGCGAACACTTGAAATCAGGCACGAGGGAACTAGTAGAGTCAAAGACTCGAAAGTTAATATTTTATTGCATGATTTTGAGCTTTTTTGAATGCAACCAAGCGAGACTATAGGCGACATGTACACCCGTTTCACGGATGTTGTCAATAATCTAATAGTTCTTGGTAAATCTTTTTCGAATTTTGATCTCGTATGCAAGATCTTAAGATCCCTTCCAAAAAGATGGGATCCTAAAATAATCGTAATACAAGAAACAAAAGATTTAAATATTTTTTCACTTGAAGAACTAATTGGTTCGTTGATGACATATGAAATGGTGCACAATGCACATGATGAACAAAATCACCTTCCAAAGAACAGGAAGGATTTGGAACTCCGGACAAATGAATACCACTTGATCGATGACTGAAGTGATGAGGACAATGATGAACTTGAACTTTTAACACTAAATATTAATAAGTTTATTAAATAAAAATATAAAATAAACAATGAACTTGAACGGAGGAAGAAGCCAAAGAAGTGGAAGGCAACCGAGGATGAATCAAAAACATTCAAAGGTGAAACGGCGAATTGGGCTTTAACGAGCTTCGACTACAAGGTAAGTAACTCAACTCTCTTGAATTATTTTGAAATTACATAACACTTTTCATGAGTTATTTTTAATTTAGTTTAGGATTAATTTTCTTAAAAATTACATGAAAATATAAAAAAAAAATTAGAAATCATGCTTATCATTCTAGTAATTTTGAAGATAATCATGAAAATTGTGTGTTTATGATAAACAAAATGATTTTGATTAAAAATGCCTTATGAAATATGATATCATGCCTAATAAATTTATTTTTTGAAGCTATGCATGATGATGATGAGTTTTGGGTAATTTATAGTTTATTGATTATTGATGATTTCCATAATGATCTTTTACGATTTATGGATTATCGATTTATACCATGATGAAAGTTGCTTTAGAAAATGATGCACAACTTTTGTATGCAAACTAAGCATGAAAAGATAGATTCACCCAAAAAGAAAAATGTATGACTACAACAAATAACAAATGATTTTGGTTGAAAATACTTTATACTCAATGAAACCATCATTGATGAATATGCTTTATGTTTAATAGTTTCTTTGGCTTATATGCTCTATCATGATAAATATTTTGAAAATAAATGAAATCATGTTTGATTTAAAGTAATGCATAATGATCATGCTTAATAATGCATTTTTTGATTTGACATAAAAGTGGCTTTAAAAAATGATATATGTTTTGATTTGACATAAATGAAATAGGCATGCTTATATGAAATAGTGAAGTGTCATGCTTGACAATTGTATACTTAATGATGCATAAAGTTGTAATAAAAATATTAATATTTTAATACTATGATTTGATGATTTTATGCATGACATTGTAAAGTTATATATAATGATGCATAATGATAAAATTGTGTAATAAACATATTAAACATTTTGAAACCATGTTTTAGTGTCATGCATATTGATCATGCTTAATAAATTTCGAAATTATGCATGATGAATCTTACGATTTATGGATTATTGATTTTTACCATAATGAAAGTACCTTATTGATCTTTGTTGAAATAAATCTTACTCTTTTGGTTTTAAACATGATATATGTTTTTATTTGGCATAAATGAAACAAAATCATATGTTTTGAAACAATCGAAAAGAGGAAAACATTCTTGAAAATTATTTTGCTCAATCTTATTGATTTTGATGAATCCATTTGTATCATCTTTGTGAATCTCTTGGATTTTGATAATGATTTTGATGATTTAAATTTGAATAATTTTTTATCGAAATCACGATCTTGATAATTATGTTTTGAAACTTTATGTAAACCAAGAATGTTCATCATGATTCTCTCTTTGAATATTTAAAGAGGAGAATTTTCTAGATGAATCATGATTTTTATGATTGAATATTTGATGTGCATGAATTGAGATCTTGCTCTCCTACCATTCTTTTTGCTATTCACCAAAAGGAAGACTGATTCTAATAAACCATGATATGCTATATGAATTTTATTGTATTCATGAAGTAATATATCATCACTAATTTTTGTTTATATTCCTTCATGTGATGATATGAATATATGAAACACTTATGATATGATTTTTTATACAATTCCATGTACTCGTGAAATATTTATCTCATCACCTAATTAATTCCTCTTGATACTCCTAATGTGATGAAGTGAAATTATGCATGAAATACAAATGGGGAGAAGTTTTGATCATGCATGGTAGGATATAATTTGACAAATTGATACCATCATGATATGAAACATTTATGATTTGCAATGATCTATGCAATACTTATGCCTTCTAATTATGATGTGATGTATTACTTATGATGTAAATCATAATTTAAAATACTATGAGTTGTTGCTAAAATAATGTATTATAAATATTGATTTAATGTTTTGTATCATGAATACTCTAAATGATGAATGTTTGGTATCATGATCAAAATGTTGACAAATAGTTAAAAATTTTAGTATCATGTATGATATCGTCGTAATGTTGATCGATTTATTCAATATCGTGCATGAATAAATATAAGGTTTTTGAAAATGTGCATATTCGAATTTGAAAATATGATGATGCACAAATAAGATTGATACTTACCTTTGTCATAATTGATGTAAAGGGTCTTCCCTTCTTTTTGACAATGACAAAGGGGGAGATAGCTAGCTTGCACAAGTCAAGAAGATGCAAAAACTTGATTGCTAGCTTGCCTATCTTAAGTAACAAAGATTGCTAACTTGCTTATTTCAAGAAGCAAAAGTTGTCTTCTTAAACATCACTATCTTGCCTATCTCAAGAAGCAAGACTTGCAACCTGCACATTACAATAGGAAGCAAGAATCGATAGCTTACACACTTCAACAAGAAAGCTATCTTGTATTTGCTATCGTAAAAGTTGTTAGCTTGTAGAGAAGCAAAGAATTGCTATCTCGAAAGAAGCAAAAAATGCAAAACTTAGAAAACTTGCAATATAATTGCTCTTGCCATGCTTTGTATCAAAAATAGGTTGATATCCTTAAAAGCATCGAATTAAATTTTTTAGTATCCGCAATGTATCACATGTATCGCAAATTGAAATTTTTGAGACTATTATCATATCATGTTTAACAATTGATGTCTTTCATGACATGATTTCTTTGCATTTTTGTCTTGTATATATCATGTGATGAATTGAAATATTGATTGATGCAAATTCATAATTTATGTAAAAGTCTAAATCATTGGTTCCTCTCCTTCTTTTCGGTAATGACATTGGGGGAGAAAGATTGCTAGCTCAGGGCAAATGTTGGCTAGCTTATACTCTTCCATTCTTTTCGACAAAAACAAAGGGGAGAAAGCTTTTGCTAGTTAGAACATGCAAAGAAAAGCAAAGTGCAATCTTGCACAAAAATTCAAGTGTTGAATTGCTATGAACTTAAGAATCTTGCTATGCTTTTGTGCTTATATGTTCTGATCTAGCTTCATGTTGCAAAAATTTGCATATCTTTTAAAATAGCTAGAGCTACTTCTCCTTTTTGTTGATGACATAGGGGGAGAAGTATATTGATGACTTCATGCATTGAAATAAATATTTTATATATATTTGCATGATGGTTTAAATGTTTTTCATAACATGTGACGAATGTTACTTGGATTTGGGATAATCCAAGTGTTCTATCAATGACATATTGATAGGGGGAGTTTGGTTAAACTCTGGGGAGTTAAGGTTAACTCCGTTAGTCATCTATTAGTTGTCATCATCAAAAAGGGAGAGATTGTTGAATCTCGAATTTTGATGATGAAACTAATTGATATGTATTTATGATTTAATCTACGTTTTGAGTGATGCAGGTCTACTCGATCAGGATTAGATAGTTAACGCAGGAGGAATTGACGTTGCGCTAGAGGAGATCATGTTAGGATATTGGATGGCAGAAGGCTTCGGACGTCGGGCATCAGGCCAAGAGCGAAATTGCGCCAAGGATATCGGGGTTACGGAGGTCAACCTCTAATTGGGTAACAAGCCGCAAGAGAGGATGATACACTGAAGAATCGGACGAAGCGCCAACCAACGACGTGCCGGGCAACAGAATGTCAATTCGCATTGTAATAATTGCCTAGATCGGAGTATAGTTTTGGCTTATGTGTGCAGGATTAACTACGATAACGATGAAGACATAAAGCGAAACAAAGTGTTGGAGTCAAGCGCGAAGGATTTGTTGCAAGTTCGAGAGTTCGACGGAAGTCCGAAGGTTCGTCGGGAATGCTGCCGGAACTAGCCAAGAATGAGTAGGGAGCTTGCCGAAGGGTTTTTCGGAAGCTCGTCGGAAGGTTCGTTGGAAGTTTGCGGAGCTCACCGAGAAAGATCGAAGCTTGCCGAAGAAGCTCGTTGGAACTCGCCAAGATCAAATCGTGAAGTCTAGGAGCTTGCCGGGAGTCCGCAGAACGGTTTTCGAGAGTTTATCGGAAGACCGCTGAAAGTTCGCCGGAAGCTCGCCGGAAGAAGTCTTGACTTGCGGACTTTATAATAGCTTAGAAAATGTCTTTAAATTCATAGTTAGCACATTAATTAGGATTAGGATTAAAAGATAATCCTATATCCTAGTTAGGGGCCAACTGGGCCCAAAATTAGACTTGGTTTGGGCTAAATTTAAAGCCCAACTAGTGAACCCGAGACCCAGGCGGTGCCACCGCCCAGCACCCGAGAGCCAGGCGGTGGCACCGCTTGGCTGGGCGGTGGCACCGCCAGTACTCTGTCAGTGTCAGACACTGACAGGCGGTGGCACCGCCAACATCAGGAACCAAAGAGAATTCAAATTTTGGAACCCAAATTTGAATCCTCTTGAGGCCTATAAATACCCCTCAATTCTCAGTAGAGAATACAACTTTTTGAGAAGCAATTAATTGAGAGAAAGGTCTTAGAAAAGTCTTAGCAAGTCTTGTTTTCAATTTGCTAGTGTTCACCTCATTCTTTCTTGCTGAAAATATGTAAGAGAGTGAACCGCTTGTAAAAAGTTGTAAGAGGGGTATTTACCCTTCCCCTTCAAGAGATTTGCTAGTGGAAGGTGGGAGCCTCATCGAAGAGGGGCCTCGCAAGTGGATGTAGGTCATTTGACCGAACCACTTTAAAATCGACGTGATCTCTGGTTTGCATTTCATTATTGCTATTTACATTACTGCAAACCTTCTTACGTACTTTATTTCCTCATTACCTTTGCTGCATATCTTTACGAACACGCATTCAAGTTAAGCACTTCCGAGTTCGACTTTTATCGTACGAAAGATTTTCCAAAACCGACGTTTTAATCCGCTGCACTAATTCACCCCTCCCCCCCCCCCAGTGCCGCTCCGATCCTAACAGCATGATGCTTTAATCAGGGAGAGACAATTAAAGCAGGAAGAATCATATTGGGCTGGAGAAACATATCAGAAGATTGGACGTCGGGCCGGAGGATCGGTCGACGTATCGTTAGAAGGCTTCGGGCCATGAGTTCGGGCATCAGACCAAGAAGATCGGATATTGTGCCAAGAATATCGGAGTTGCGGAGTTCAACTGGTACATTAGGCAATAGGCCGCAAGAGAGGACGATGCGCTGAAGAATCGGATGAAACATCGATGGACCAATGACAAGCCGAACAACATGATTTATGCTTAGTAATAATTGTCTAGATCAAAGTATGTTTTACGTGTAAATGATTAACGATGATAGCAAGGCATAAAGCAAAATGAAGTCCCGGAGTCAACAACATGATTTCGTTGGGAGTTCGAGAGTTTGTCGAAAGTCCTAATGTTCATCGGAAGTTCTGCCGGAATTGACTAAGAAGTCCAGGAGCTTGCCAATGAAGCTCATCGAAACTTGCTAAGAACATCACTGTGAAGTCTAGGAGCTTGCCAGGATTCTGTTGGAACATTACTGAGACATCGTTGGAAATTTGCTGGAAGATCGTCGGAAGCTCACTGGAAGAAACTAGACTTACGGACTTGTTAAGCTTAGTAAATGTCTTAGAATTCGTAGTTATCATATAATTGGGATTGGAATTGGGCCAACCTAATTATGGGCCAATTGAGCTCATGTATGAACTGTGTTGGGCCCAATGAAAGGCCCAAATAGTGACCCAATAGGTGGCACCGTAGTGGCACAGTCTCCGAGATTGTGTCAGGCGATGGTACCGTCAGTCTGCATGATGGTACCACCCAGCGGCATTGTTAGGTGGTGGTACTACCAGTTAGGGCGGTGGTACCACCCATACATAGTCTTTTAGGCGGTGGTATCGCTAGACTGGGCGATCGTACCGTCCAGTTTCAGTGTTGCAGGTGATGGTACCACCCAACAAAGGCGGTGGTACCGCTATGACCCGGGAAACCCGGGATGAGACCTTTTTAAGCTCCAAGTTTGAATCAACTTGAGGCCTATAAATATCCCTCTCATCCCTAGATAAGCAACACACAACCTAGAGCAAAAAGGAAAGAAAACTCTATTATAACTGTGTGTGAAACTCCTCTCAACGTTCTAAGTGTTAGAATAGGTTGAGAGAGGAGCAAGTGGGGGTGTAAGGGTTATCTCCTAAATCCAGTAAAAGGAGAATCGAGTTGTAAAAGGTGGTTAGTCTTCGCCTATTGAAGGAAAACTGATAGTGAATGCAAGTGGCCTCGACGAAAGAGGAATCGGTGGAGTGGATATAGGTCACTACGACCGAACCACTATAAAAATCTGGTTTGTGTTTCTTTTGAGCAATTACTTTAACTACAAACCACTTTACATGTTTACTGCTTTCAATATGTTTACAAATATGCTTTCAAGTCAAGCATATTTCCGGGATCGATTTTAATCGTACGAAGAGTTTTTCAGAATATATGTAGTTTTTACCGCTGCACTAATTCACCGCCCCCCCCTCCCCCCCCCCCCCCCCCCCCCCTCTTAGTGTCGACTCGTTCGTAACAAAGTCTCACTTTTAGTGAATAACAAAAATAATCATAGGAGAATAAAGTATGAAAAATCTTGATTCATCGAAAACTTTTCATTTATAATCAAAAGAACAATCTGTTGAATCTCGGATTTTGATGATGAAGTCAATTGTCATTTGTTGTCTAATCTATGTGTTGAGATAAGTGTGCAGGATTAACTACGATGAAAGTTAGACAAGCAGCAGGAGTTGCGTCGGAGTCAAGTTCATGATCATGTTGGGAGTTCGAGAGTTTGACGGAAGTTCGGACGGTCGTCGGAGGTTCTGCGAGAACAGATCCGAGAAGTCCAGAAGCTTGCCAAGCGAAGCTCGTCGGAACTCGCCAAGTGGATCGTCGCAAAGTCCAGGAGTTTGCCGGAAGTCCGCAGAAGAATCACCGAGGGTTCATCGGATGATCGACGGAAGTTCGCCGGAAACTCGCCGGAAGAAGCGATTGACGCATCGGAGCAAAGCTGCAAAAATTGTCTTAGATTTAATCGTAGTTAGCACATTGATTAAGTTGGAAAATGGGAGGTGATCCCATTAGCTTAATCTTGGGGCAATTGGGCCCCTGAAAAGATAGAAAGTGGGCCGAATGGAGCTAACCATTCGGACCCTGATTGCACCAGGAGGTGCAACCGCCTAGGCCAAGAGGTGGCACCGCCTGGGCTAAGACTCCCAGCGAGACTGGGCGGTGCAACCTCCCCAGCCAGGAGGTGGCACCACCTGGGCTCAGTCTTCGAGCAAGACTGGGCGGTGCAACCTCCCTGACAGAGAGGTGGTACCGCCTGAGCTCGGTCTTCGAGCTCTGCCAGGCGGTGCAACCTCTCCAGTCAAGAGGTGCAACCGCCTGATCCCGAAATTCCGGGATTTGATCGTTTTGAGCTCCAAATTTGAATTGGGTTGGGGCCTATAAATACCCCACCCATTCAGCACTGAAGGGACATTGATCCACACCGAATTCTTGATCTTTTCAGTGATTCTAAGAGCTCAAATTTGTGTAAAGTCTAAAAGTTCTCCTCTTTTCTATTCTTCAAGTCTTGAGTTGTAAAGAGAGGAGAGAAAGGATCTGTAAGGGTTGTCTCCTGAGCCCGTCAAAAGGAGAGAAACTGTAAAAGGGCAGTTGGCCTTCGCCCATTGAAGGAAGGCAGCTAGTTGACGTCGGTGACCTCATCGGAGGAGGAAGCCAAAAGTGGAGTAGGTCAAGACTGACCGAACCACTCTAAATCTCTGGTTTGCTTTTATTTCGAGTACCTCATCATTACTGCAAACCTCCTACATAACTACTGCTCTCTACGCCTTTACGAACAAGTTCTAAGTGCTGATCTTTCCGAATCTGGATTCAGACGTCAATAGGTGTTTTCGTACGATCTTTACATTGCAACTTACATTTACGTCTTGAATCTGTTTATAACTACGAACTGTCTTCTGCGCTTTTACAAACGAGATTCCTTGCAGTTTACATTTACATTTTGATTATATTTATAACTGCAAACTGTCTTCTGCAATTTTACGAACGAGTTTCAACATTTAGACGTAAAACTGCATTTAGACGTAAATCGGCTTTCCTCGCACAATCATCAGATTTCAGTTTACGTTTACGTCTTGATTTCAACTGCATACTGCCTTCTGCGAGTATACAAACGAGTTTCAAAGTTCAGACGTAAATCTGCGTTTAGACGTAAATCTGCGTTTAGACGTAAATCTGCTTTCTGCATATTACTTTTTGAGCTGTACAATAGCAACACATTGTCTTTATACTTCTGCTTAAACTGCGCTTAGACGCAAACTGTGTTTAGATGCAATCTGCGCTTAAACGCAAACTGCGCAATCTGCGCTTGGACGCAAACTGCGCTTAGACGCAATCTGAGTTTAGACGCAATCTGCATTTAGACGCAAACTGCGTTTAGACGCTAACTGTGTTTACATGTAAACTGCACTTAATCATAAGTAATCTTAGAATCGGCTTTTGCATCAAAATAGTTTTTATCGAACGAACGCAGCTTTCATTTTTAATCGCTGAAAGATTTCCGCTGCACTAATTAACCCCCCCCCCCTCTTAGTGCTCTCGATCCTAACACAATCATGATTCATTTGGATAATCTTCCTCTTTTGTAAATGACAAAAAGAAACATAGGAGAAAAGGATCTCAATTTATGCATATGAATTCTTCAATCATCATGCATAGTATAAAATCATCAAGCATGGTACCAAAACTTTTAATATTTTCATTACATTTGATATCATTATGCATCACTAAATCATCAAACATGATTTCATTAAACATAAAGCATTTTCAATTAAAATCAACATCAAAAAGCAATACGGAAATCATTAAGATACACCTTATTGCTTCTTAAAAACATACATAAGATTAATCTTATTATATGTACAAGCATTAGATTTAAATCTAACATTTTGTTCCTTTATCATAAAACATGTAATTTTCATGATCATTTTTTTAATAATTTATATATAATTTTTCACATATTGAAAAACTCAAATGAGAGTTTTTTTGCTTTCTTTATATTTGAATTTATGAAATATTGTCGAAAGTGATTTTTGAATGCATTATCTTCTAATGAACCATTGGAATGATTTGGAGAAGAAGACTTTTTCTTTAAATGCTAAAGTTATGAATGCTCTATTTTGCGCCTTAGATAAAAATTATTCAATCGGGTTTCTACTTGCGAAACGACTTTCGATATATGGCACACTCTTGAAATCACACATGAAGGCACTAGTAGAGTAAAAGATTCTAAGATAAATCTTTTAATACATGATTTTGAACTTTTTCGTATAAAGCCAAGTAAAACTGCTGTTGACATATACACCTGTTTTATGGATGTCGTCAATGGTTTAAAAGCTCTTGTCAAATGCTTTTCTAATTTTGAACTCGTTAACAAGATCTTAAGATCTCTTTCTAAAAATTGGGAATCGAAAGTAATGGCAATACAAGAAACAAAAAATCTTAGTAATTTTTCACTTGAAGAACTTTTTGGTTCATTGATGACATATGAAATAACGCACAATGCACAAAACGAACATGAGAATAACCTTCAAAAGAACAGGAAGGATTTTGGACTTAGAACAATCAAAGACTACTCGAGCATAAGCTCAAGTGATGGTGAACTTAAACTCATCACTATGAAATTTAAAAAATTCATGAAACAAAAATTAAAAAGTAAAAAGAATGCAACTACTTACTATGAGCGCAAGAAGAGGGAAGCACTTTGGGATGAATCGAGCTCATCCGAAGATGAGGAGAAAATTAACAAAGGCGAGGTGGCAAACTACGCCTTAACGGTTTTCGACGATGAGGTAATCAAAATGCTCTTAGTTTACTTTGAAATTACATGATGCTTTTCATGGGTTATTTTTAATTTAGTTTAGAATAATTATTTTTCTTGAAAATTACATGTTTAATAATATAATAAAAATACAAAAAAATTGGGATCAAGCTAGTAATTTTGAAGATGATTTATGTTTAATGAATTCATGCTTGATGAAATAATGTAATGATGATTTGAAATCATGCTCAATGAGTTTATCTTTCTAAATTATGCATAATGATTCTTGCAATTTATGGATTATCGATTTTTACCATAATGAAAGTAGCTTTTTTGGTTTTAAAAATGATGCATATTTTTTATTTGACATAAATGAAAAAGGCATGTTTATATGAAATAATGTAAGTATCATGCTTGACGATTTTATATTTAATTATGCATGATGATTTGAAGTAATGGTGATTTTTGGGTGATTTATGTGATATCCATGATGATATTTGCTCTTTCGATTTTAAACTATGATATATGGTTTTTATACGAAAAACTTAAGCATGCTTATATGAAATCAATCACTTAAAATGAAACACATAAAAAGGAAAATATATTATCATTGAAATTAAAAAAATGAATATATTTATGTTATGAATTTTATGAACCATGAAATTGATTTGATGATTTAAATTTGAATAATTTTTTATCTAAATCATGATCTTAATTCCTTGATATTTACAAATTAAGATTTATTATGAATCAAGATTTTTCATTAATCGTTCTCCTACGATTCTACTTGGAATTTTCTTAAGAGGAGATTTTCTAAATGAATCATTATTTTTCTTGTGAGTTCTTAGATTTATTACTTGAAATTTTTTTTCAAGATCTCTTCCTTGTACACCTATGATTTTTATTCTTGGTATTTTATTTAAAGAAGAGATTTACTATATGAATCATGTCTTTTGGTATTCAAGTGGTCTTATCTTTCATGACATGATTTCTTTGTATTTATGATTTGTATACCTTGAAATGATTGAAATATTTTATACTATTATGTTCTTCTCTTATTCTTTCTTGTTTACAATGATAAAAGGGGGAGAAGTTTTGATCGTGCATGGTAGGAAGTAATTTGATAAATTGATACCATGAAATATTTATGATTTCGAATTATGCATGCAATACTTATGCTTTTTATTATGATGATGTATGTGATGTATTGCATATGATGTGAATCATGATTAAAATTGCTTTGATTTGAATTCATGGTTTATCTCAATTATGGGATTTTAAAATAAGAATGATTACTTATCTTTATCATGCTTTAAAAATTATTGTAAAGGGAAAAAGAGATATAAAATTGTATTCTTCCCTTCTTTTTGACAATGACAAATGGGGAGATAGCTAGCTTGCACAAGTCAAGAAGATGCAAAAACTTGCTTTCTTGCTTGCACATCTAAAGAGAAGCAAAAATTGCAAACATACATATCACAAAAAGAGGTAAAACTTTTTAGTTTGCTCATCTTAAAAGCAAGAAATGCAATCTTGCAATCTTAAAAGAAGCAAAAGTGCTATCTTGTCTATCTCAAGAAGCAAAACTTACAACTTGCACACTGCGAAAGGAAGCAAGAATTGCTAGCTTGCACACTTCAACAAGAATGATATCTTGCATTTGTTTTTGAAAACTTGCTAGCTTGCACGCTCTTAAATGATATAAAATCTGCTAGCTTGCATGTTCTAGTATGATGTAACACTTGCTAAATTTGCTAGCTTACAAATTACAATGATGATAAAACTTGATTTTATGCTTATTATGCAATGACTTGAAATTATGTCCAAACACTGGAAAGTTACACTTCTCCTTTTTATTGATGACAAAGGGAGAGAAGTATGATCATGTTATGCATGATGACGTGTTGCAAATATTCATGATGAAATTTGCAATGACTTGAATTCAGCTTGAATTCAAGGTTCTATCAATATGGCATATTGATAGGGGGAGTTAAGGTTAACTCCGTCATCAATTGGTTGTCATCATAAAAAAGGGGGAGATAATTGAATCTCGTATTTTAATGATGAAACCAATTGATAAGTGTTTATGATTTGATCTGCATTTTGAGTGATGTAAGATGCTTCGATCAGGGAGAGATAATTAAAGCAGGAAGAATCATGTTGGGCCGGAGAAACATGTCAGAAGATTAGACGTCGGGCCGGATGATTGGTCAACATATTGACTGAAGGCTTTGGGCCATGAGTTCGGGCATCAGGCTAAAAAGATCGGATATTGCGCCAAGAATATCGGAGTTGCGAAGGTCAATTGGTCAATTGGATAATAGGCTGCAAGAGAGGACGATGCGCCGAAGAATCGGATGAAGCATCGATGGACCAATGACATGTCGGACAACATGATTCATGCTTAGTACTAATTGTTTAGATTGAAGTGTGTTTTACGTGTGCAGGATTAACGACGATAGCAAGGCATAAAGCAAAATAAAGTCCCGGAGTCAAGAATGCGATTTTATAGGAAGTTAGAGAGTTCGTCGGAAGTCCGGACGTTCGTCGGAAGTTTTGCCAGAATTGATTGAGAAGTCCAGGAGCTTGCCAAAAAAGCTTATCGGAACTCACCAAAAAGATCGTTGTGAAGTCTAGGAGCTTACTGAGAGTCCGCTGGAACATTACCGAGAGATCGTCATAAATTCGCTGGAAGATCGCTAGAAGCTCGCCGGAAGAAACTAGACTTATAGACTTGTTTAGGTTAGTAAATATCTTAGAATTCATAGTTAGCACATAATTGGGATTGGAATTAGGCCAACCCAATTAGGGGCCAGTTGGGCCCATGTATGGACTGTGATGGGCCTAATGAAAGGCCCAAACAGTGACCCAACAGGTGGCATCGTCGTGGCACAGTCTCCGAAACTGTGTTAGGCAATTGTACCACCTAGTGGTCATGTCAGGCGGTGGTATCGCACAGACACAGTCTTCCAGGCGATGGTATCACTAGACTAGGCGGTGATACCGCCTAGTGTCAGTGCTGCAGGCGATGGTACCGTCAGGACCTGGGATGAGACCTTTTTAGGCTCCAAGTTTGAATCAACTTGAGGCCTATAAATATCCTTCACATCCCTAGTTAAGAAACACACAACCTATAGCAAAAAGGAAAGAAAACTCTATTGTAATTGTGTGTGAAACTCCTCTCAACATTCTAAGTGTTAGAATAGATTGAGAGAGGAGCATGTGAGGGTGTAAGGGTTATCTCCTAAACTTGGTAAAAGGAGAATCGAGTTGTAAAAGATGGTTGGTCTTCGCTTATTGAAGGAAGATCGATAATAGATGCCAGTGGCCTCGACGGAAGAGGAATCGGTAGAGTTGATGTAGGTCATGACGACCAAACCACTATAAAAATCTGGTTTGCATTTCTTTTTAGTAATTTACGTTAACTGCAAACCACTTTACTTGCTTACTGCTTTCAATATGTTTATGAACACGCTTTCAATTCAAGCATATTTTTGGGATCGATTTTAATCATATGAAAAGTATTTCAGAACAGACGTAGTTTTTACCACTACACTAATTCACCCCACCTCTTAGTGCCGACTCGTTCCTAATAAAGTCTCTTTTTTAGTAAATAACAAAAATAATCATAGGAGAATAAAGTATGAAAAATCTTGATTCATCGAAAACTTTTAATTTATAATCAAAAGAACAATCATGATTCATTTAGATAATTTTCCTCTTTAGTAAATGACAAAAAAAAATATAGGAGAAAAAGATCTCAATTCATGCATATGAATTCTTCAATCATCATGCATAGTATAAAATCATCAAGCATGGTACCAAAACTTTTAATATTTTCATTACGTCATACATCATTGCATCATTAAATCATCGAACATGATTTCATTAAACATAAAGCATTTTCAATTAAAATCAACATCAAAAAGCAATACGGATATCATCAAGATACACCTTATTACTTTTTAAAAGCATACATAGGATTAATCTTATTATGTGTACAAACATTGGATTTAAATCTAACATTTTGTTCCTTTATCATAAAACATGTAATTTTTATGATCATTTTTTTAATAATTTATATATAATTTTTCTAAACTAATTTAAAAACAACTCATGAAATGTATCAAGTAATTTCAAAATAAGATAAAAGAGTTTTGGTTGAGTCACTTATCTCGTTGTCGAAAGCCACCAAAGCGTAGTTTGCAATCTCATCTTCGGATGCACTCATTTCATCCTCCACTATCGCCTTGATTGTCTTCTTTTTCTTTTGTAGCTTCTTCATTTGCGGACATTTGCTTTTGAAGTGCCCTAACCGATTGTATCCATAGCAAGTTATTTTATCCAATTTAAGTTCATTTTTATTTTTAATTGTTGTTTCATGAACTTTTTAAATTTTATAGTGAGAAGTTCAAAGTCATCATCATCATCACTTGAGTTATCACTCAAGTGGTATTCTATTGTTCGAAGTGTCAAATCCTTCATGTTCTTTGGAAGGTTGTTGTTATGTTCGTCTTGTGCCATACAACTTATTTCATATGTCATTAAAGACCCGATAAGTTCTTTAAGTAAAAATATGTTTAAATCCTTTGTCTCTTGTATTGCTGTCACTTTCGAATCCCAACTTTTTGGAAGGGATCTTAGTATTTTGTTAACAAGTTCATAGTTAGAAAGATATTTACCAAGTGCTTTCAAACTATTGATGACATTTGTAAAACGGGTGTACATGTCAACGATAGTTTCACTTGGGTTTATTCGAAATAATTCAAAATCATGCATCAAAAGGTTAATTTTTGAATCTTTTACTATACTAGTGCCTTCATTCGTGATTTCAAGTATGTGCCAAATCTCATAAGCCGTTTCGTAAATAGAAACTCGATTGAATTCATTTTTATCCAAAGCACAAAATAAAGCATTCATAGCTTCGGCATTTAAAGAGAAAGTCTTCTTCTCCAAATCATTCTAATCGTTCATTGGAAGAGAAGACTTTTGAAATCCATTTTCAATGATATTCCATAAATCGAGGTTTAATGAAAGCAAAAAAACTCTTATCTAAGTTTTCCAATAAGTGTAGTCCATCCCATTGAACATAGGAGGACGAATGATAGAGTGACCCTCTTGAAAGCCAAAAAGAGTCATTTCTCTTAGTTGTTAAACCAAATAAGAAAAAAATGTGGCTTTGATACCAATTGTTAAGATCGAGTCAGCACTAAGAAGGGGGGGTGAATTAGTGTTTACGATAAAAATGACATCAGTTCGAAAAATCTTTGTTTCGATAAAAATCAATATCGGAAATGCTTAACTTTGAAAATGTTCGTAAGAGTATGCAGCTAAAGTAATGAGGAAGTAAAGTAGTTTGCAGTAAGGGAATGAAAAGCAAAATAGAAATGCAAATCAAGTTTTATAGTGATTCGGTTGTCATGACCTATATCCACTCCCGATTCCTCTTCCGTTGAGGCCACCAGCATCCACTAACAGTCTTCCTTCAATGGGTGAAGACCAACTACCCTTATAACTCTATTCTCCTTTTGATAGGCTCAGGAGAGAACCTTTACACCCCCACTCACTTATCTCTAAATATAAATCACACTTAGACTATAAGAGGAGAACTCTCACAAGATTATAATAGAAATTTCCCTTGTTTTTGTTCTCAGTTCTTGTGTAATCTGAGTAGGGATGAGAGGAGAATTTATAGGCCCTAAATGGATTCAAACTTGGAGCCTAAAAGTATCTCGGCCCTAGTTTTCGGGGTACTAGTGCTACCACCGCTTGTAGCACTAATATTAGGTGGTACTTGTCATGCCCCTCAAAAATATCGATAATATTAAAATTTTCATCACAAACTAATCCAGGATCCAAACAAACATTTGAGTACACTGAAAATTATTATATCAAATTCACATCTATGAAACCTGTGCTTTTTATAATCATATATCACATCACTGAATAATTCACATTTATGGCAACCCAAGCCAACTTAACAAACATGAACAACATTTATAAATCCACAAGCTAAGTAATTTATACAATCAGAACTCCAACCATTTACCACAAGTTCATATCATCGTAAACAAGACTTAACATTCCAAAATTCCAAATAAGAGAGATCTTCTAACACTTTTACAAGGTATATCCATTTAGGTTCATCGACAATATTTCATTACATACAAAATATGCTTATACAATAATAACATAATAACCAACAAGACTTGCCCATAATTCTGAATAGCTCTCCACTTCCTCAGCCCAATTCAAAGCATCTCAAAGAGTGACAACTTGACCTAAAAGATTTGTATAACAACGGAGTGAGCTAAAAACAGCTCAGCAAGTGACAAAGCATATTCAGAATAAAAGGAACGATTTCAAACAAGTAAGATATCATAATGCAAGGCAGAATAAAAGAACTATCAAGGATACCATCTCATTAGATATAAAATCATATGTGTCATGTCATTCAAAACCTATTTGGTTCATAATAGATGGAGCATAGAGTAATTGGAGCATATCAATAGCGTATGAAATGTTCCGGAGCATATCAACTACATATGGAACATTTTGAAGCATAACAATAGCAAATGAAACATTTCGATGCATATCAAAGGCGCATGAAATGTTTCGGAGCATATCAATGATAAATGAAACATTTCAAAATATATCAATAGCGTTTGGACCATTTCGGAGCATTTCAAAGAACGAATACGAAACGGAAGCTCAAACATCGAATTGACGTTGCATTTATTTCATTCTTATCCAAAGCATGTATAGAAACACATAACCAAAGCTCTGGATATCATATCAAACATACAGAAGGTGAAATGGGACAATAACATAATATGGTACATCCATTTCTGAATGATCACTAAACATAAGTCGCCCATGTCTAGAAGGTCTCCCACGTCTGGGAGCTCCATCAACCCATGTCTGAGTGAAGTCATAAGGGACGGTGAGCATCACAAGCTCTATGCATAACTCCCTTTACCATTTCTAGCAAAGGTTCATGATATCCCACAAACACCAAAGTACAAAGGGACAATATGAACAATAAATAGCACATATCGGAAGCACACGCAGAACAACAAAATGTACATGTGCCTTTACGAGTCAATACGAAGTAAACAATAATTTTTAACAATTGTATTCAGATTTGAAAGGAAATGAAAGCAAGAGCATTCAAGGATTCCAAGCAATCACATATAACTCAATTCAAATAAAAAGGTTAGATGAATTCAATATCCAAAGAAATGAAACTGGAATAGGCACATATCGAAAGCAAATGCGGAACAATTGGATATACATGTGCCTATATGAGTCAATACGATATAGCATAAACGTTACACAATAGTTTTCAAGAATGTAAATAATTTTAAGGATAAGAGCATACAAGAATTCAAAGTAGTAATGTAAAGCTCAATTGAATAAGAGAGCTAAAGGATATCAATTTCCAAATAAATGAAACCAGAATATGCGAAACCGACCAAAGCTCGATTTCTGACAGAATTCAAGAGGCACATTGAACAAATAATTCAGACTATCAATCATGCTCCAATTTACTCAGAAATATATCATTGGAAAGATATTTTAATCTACTTTCAGAGAAAATAAGTTTCATATGAATTGAACTATCCAACAGAGAGTTATAAATAATTTGGTAGACAAGGATCGGAGAACAAAATCTCTGTTTGGCAGAATTCATAAGGTCAGATTCAACAGATAACTAGGCAGGTGTTTGGACTCCAAATCTTTCAATCCATATATCAAAAGAAAGATCTACGAGTCTAGTTTCCAATATAATCAGTTGTGAACAAATCAGAGTTTCCAACAAAGACTTATAGGCAACTCGGCATCAAAAGGTCAGAATATCAAAAGTTGCACAGATTCGAATCGTTACGTCTAAATAGGAGATATATCAAATGCAAGGCTAGAACAATTCAAAGTTCCTCATATTCAAAGCAAATATAGAGATAAAATTGCAGTAAGGAAAGATCATGACACTTGAAATAGGAAAGATTAGAAAGTTTGCAATAGGAAGGATCGGAACACTTGCCTTTCAAAGATTTTGATCCGAAGATCCAAAGAAGGTGTCAGCCCAAATCCTTCTACTTTTCCTCCTTGTCCTCTCCTTGTTTCATTTTCTACATGTCTTCTCTTTTTTCTCCACAACTGCAGCTCATGCAGAACATAGAGGCATAGTCACCTGCTCTTTTTTACTCGCATTCCTTCGTTTTCTTTTTCAAATGCAGCCATCGCCGCTGCCACTACCACAGTCGTAACCACGACCGCAGCTGTTGTCACAACTGCAGCCCCTTCCACTGTATTACTTCCTTCATCCCTTCTCTCGTTCCTACTTTTTTTTTTCCCAAACACAGCTGCCGCAGACGCAGCCGCAATCACGACCACAGCCCCCTTTTTTTTCGCTTTCCTTTCTTTCTCTTTCCCAAAAGCAGCTGCTGCAGCCACCACCGTTGCCGCAGCTACCGCAGCCAACGTCGCAGCCGCAGTAGCAGCCACGGCCACAGCCACCACAGCCGCATCCTCTTCTTCCTCCCCTGCTCTGTTTCCTCTCCTTCTCTTCCAACTATATATGCCACTTTCGCAGCTGCCTCCCCTTCTCCTCTTCCTCTATTCTGCCCTATTCCTTTCTCTTCTTCTTCCTTTCCTTCTCTTCTTTCCCAACTGCACTACTACAGTCGCAGCCTCAGCCACGGCCGCAGCCTCTTCTTCCCCTTCTCTTCTTCCTCTCCTTCCCTTCTTCCTTCCTCTTCCTCTTTCCCTGCCACAACTGCAGCTGCCACAGCCAGAGCCGTAGCTACTTCTTTCCCTTCTCCTATTCCTTCTCCTTCCTTTCTTCTTCTTCTCTTCTTCTCCTTCCTCCCCTTCTTCTCCCCGATGAACAACACCTCCTCTCCTTTGTTTCCTCCTGCAGGAAATAGAGGTGCAGCCTCTTCACCCGCTTCTACTTTTTCTCTTCCTCTTCTTCTTCTTCTTCTTCTTCTCCTTCTTCTCCTCTTCTTCCCTTCACCTACTCGACACCCCACACCTTCTCACTGCAGCCCATGCCGCAGCCATCCTTCTTTTTTTTTCTTTTTCTCTTCTTCTTTTTCCTCTTCTTCTTCTTCTCCTCCCCAATGCCCCACACCTCGTTTCCTCTGTTTCCTCCTGCGGGAAACAAAGGTGTTGCAGCCCTAGCTACTGCCACCTCTCGCTCCTCTCCCACTTCCCTCTCTTTTTCTTCTTCTTCTATTATTCTCTTCTCCCTCTTCTTCCTCCTCTCTTCTTTTCCCTCTTCTTCTTCTTTTTCTTCTTCTGCTTCTCTTCCTCTGCTTCTCTTCTTCTCCTCTTCTTCCCTTCTCCTCCCCGACGCCCCACACATGAACTCCTCTGTTTCCTCCTACACGAAACAGAGGTGCTGCAGCTATCTCTCTTTCCTCTCCCTCTACCCTCTCTTCTTCTTCTTCTTCTTCTTCTTTTCTTTTCTTCTCCCGCTTCTTCCTCTCCTCTTCTCCCCATGCCCCCACCGCCACTCTCTGTTCGAGAACAGAGAGCGTGGGAGGCGGTGGGATAAAACCAAAAATTTTGGTTTTCTCTCCTTTTTTTTTTGTAACTTAACAGTTTAATCCTTGAAATTTTTATATTTATATATAGGTCCTCCGATTTATAAATAAATCATTATTAATAATTTTGAAAAGTGAGGGATATTACACTCTCCCCCCCTTAAAAGAAAATTTATTCCTCTAAATTGATCATAGCTCAATCGATGAAAAGATGAGGATTATGATTTCTTTATTTCCTCCTCCTACTCTCAAATAGTTTCATCAATACAATATAATTACACAATTATCCAAGAGTGACCGAAATATTCTCCTCCTTGATCCTCAATAGATGATAAACCGACCTTCAATCAATCTTTGAAAATACCTGTGCACCCTGTAGTTAATCAAACAAGTCGTCACTTTAAAGAATACTCATTTTTTATGGTCACCTGATTAAACTGTCTATAATCAATACAAAGCCTCAATGTTTCATCCATCTTTTTAACTAACACCGGAGCACCCCATGATGAAATATTAAGCCAAATAAAATTCTTATTTAATAGTCCTTGTAGTTGCTTTTCTAATTTCACTTACTCAAATGATGTCATTCTGTAGAGAGACTTAGATATTGGGATTGTCCTAAAGACCAAATCAAAAGCAAAGTCATATTTTGGAGGTAATTCGAGCAAGTCATCCTGGGATACATTAGGCAAGGAGATAAATCATGTCCAATACTTTCAAAATAAAAGATGGGCTGATCTAATATGCAAAAAGTGGTCTAGGTTAAGTGCCCAAGTGATAAGCAAAATATTATGAATCAAATCATAGATAGGATCCATGATCAAACAAATATTTGCATTCTTTCATAAACATGCATAATACCTTCGACTACTAATTCAGAAGTTTTAGAATCATATTCAGTGATAGCATACACTCTGACATGGGCTGATGATTTAAGGGACAGTGACTCTTTCTTCTTGTTCAAAGGGCAGTCTTTTATTTTATGATCCAACTTTCTACAAACAAAATAGACTCTAATCACCCAAAAACACAAATTTGTTTCATAATTTAACTTGTAATTCACACATGATTGAGTCTTTTGTGGCGACTTCCCATTTCAAATCCAAATGTCTTACCCTCTTATTATTACTTTTTGATTCATTTTCAATCATATTTTTATTGGTAAACTTATCCTTATCATTCTTGCCATTGATCTCTAAAAATTCTTTTCATTGTTGCCATTAATGATCAGCCTCAACTTCTAATATAAGGTGGCAAAAGAAATCTTTTGATCATCAGAATAATTTTGTATATCAAATATCTTCTCTGTTTGTATCATCCATTTTTCTACCACTAATGAAATTAGGTTCACCATGCTTTCATTGCGCTACTCTGATTTAGTATCCTCGATAAACCCTTTCATCCCCCTTAATTAATCAGAAACAAATGAAATAGGAGGACCAAATGTCCTCATCATCCTAGATTCCTAAAATGCATCGAAGAAATTTTTCACCGATCACTATAGTTCACTAGACCTAAATATATTTTGCACATCAACATATCAAATGTTTCAGTGATCCTCAAATTATGCTCTAATACCACCTCTGTCACACCCCTCAAAAATATCGATAATATTAAAATTTTCACCACAAACCAATCAAAGATCCAAACTAACATTTGAGGACACTGAAAAACATTATATCAAATTCACATCTATAAAACCTGTGCATTTTATAATCATATATCACATTACTCAATAATTCACATTTATGATAACCCAAGCCAACTTAACAAACATGAACAACATTTATAAATCCACAAGCTAAGTAATTTATACAATCAGAACTCCAACCATTTACCACAAGTTCATATCATCGTAAACTAGACTTAACATTCCAAAATTCCAAATAAGAGAGATCTTATAACACTTTTACAAGGTATATCCATTTCGGTTCATCGACAATATTTCATTACATATAAAATATGCTTATACAATAATAACATAATAACTAATAAGACTTGCCCATAATTTTGAATAGCTCTCCACTACCTCAGCCCAATTCAAAACATCTCAAAGAGTAACAACTTGACCTAAAAGATTTATATAACAACAGAGTGAGCTAAAAACAGCTCAGCAAGTGACAAAGCATATTCATAACAAATGGAACAGTTTCAAACAAGTAAGATATCATAATGCAAGGCAGAATAAAAGAATTATCAAGGATACCATCTCATTAGATACAAAATCATATGTGTCATGTCATTCAAAACCTATTTGGTTCATAATAGATGGAGCATAGAGTAATTGGAGCATATCAATAGCGTATGAAATGTTCCGGAGCATATCAACTACATATGGAACATTTTGAAGCATAACAATAGCAAATGAAACATTTCGGTGCATATCAAAGGCGTATGAAATGTTTCGGAGCATATCAATGATAAATTAAACATTTCGGAACATATTAATGGCGTTTGGACCATTTCAGAGCATTTCAAAGAACGAATATGAAACAGAAGCTCAAACGTCGAATTGACGTTGCATTCATTTCATTCTTATCCAAAGCATGTATAGAAACACATAACCAAAGCTCTGGATACCATATCAAACATACAGAAAGTGAAGTGAGACCATAACATAATATGGTACATCCATTTCTGAATGACCACCAAACATAAGTCTCCTACGTCTGCGAGGTCTCCCAAGTCTGAGTGAAGTCATAAAGGTCGACAGAGCATCACAGGCTCTATGCATAACTCCCTTCACCATTTCTGGCAAATGTTCATAATATCCCACAAACACTAGAGTACAAAGGGATAGTATGAACAATAAATAGCATATATCGGAAGCACACGCAGAACAACAAAATGTACATGTGCCTTTACGAGTCAATACGAAGTAAACAATAATCTTTCACAATTATATTTAGATTTGAAAGGAAATGAAAGCAAGAGCATTCAAGGATTCCAAGTAATCACATATAACTCAATTCAAATAAAAAAGGTTAGATGAATTCAATATCCAAAGGAATGAAATTGGAATAGGCACATATCGAAAGCAAATGCGGAATAATGGGATATACATGCCTATATGAGTCAATACGATATAGCATAAACGTTACATAATAGTTTTCAAGAATGCAAATAATTTTAAGGATAAGAGCATACAAGAATTCAAAGTAGTAATGTAAAGCTCAATTGAATAAGAAAGCTAAAGGATATCAATTTCCAAAGAAATGAAACCAGAATATGCGAAATCAACCAAAGCTCGATTTCTGGCAGAATTCAAGAGGCACATTGAACAAATGATTCAAACTATCAATTGTACTCTAATTTACTCAGAAATATATCATTAGAAAGATATTTCAATCTACTTTCAGATAAAATAAGCTTCATATGAATTGAATTGTCCAACAGAGAGTTACAAATAATTTGGTAGACAAGGGTCGGAGAACAAAATCTCTGTTTGGCAGAATTTATAAGGTCAGATTCAACAGATAACTGGGTAGGTGTTTGGACTCTAAATCTTTCAATCCATATATTAAAAGAAAGATCTATGAGTCTAGTTTCCAATGAAATCAGTTTTGAACAAATCGGAGTTTCCAACAAAGACTTATAGGCAACTCGGTATCAAAAGGTCAGAATCTCAAAAGTTACGCAGATTCTAATCGTTACATCTAAACAGGAGATATATCAAATGTAAGGCTAGAACAATTCAAAGTTCCTTATATTCAAAGCAAATATAGAGATAAAATTGCAGTAAGGAAAGATCAGGACACTTGAAATAGGAAAGATTAGAAAGCTTGCAATAGGAAGGATCGGAACACTTGCCTTTCAAAGATTTTGATCCAAAGAAGGTGTCAGCCCAAATCCTTCTACTTTTCCTCCTTGTCCTCTCCTTGTTTCATTTTCTACATGTCTTCTCTTTTTTCTCCACAACTGCAGCTCATGCAGAACATAGAGGCATAGTCACTTGCTCTCTCTTACTCTCATTCCTTCGTTTTCTTTTTCAAACGCAGCTATCGAAGCCATTGCCGCTGCCACTACCACAGTCGTAGCCACGACCGCAGATGCTATCACAACCGCAGCCCCTTCCACTATACTACTTCCTTCCTCCCTTCTCTCTTTCCTACTTTTTTCCTTTCCCAAACACAACTGTCGCAGACGCAGCCGCCACCACCACAGCCACAATCACGACCACAACCCCCTTTTTTTTCGCTTTCCTTTCTTTCTCTTTCCCAAAAGCAGCTGCTGCAGCCACCACCATTGCCGCAGCTACCGCAGCCAACGTCGCAGCCGCAGTCGCAGTAGCAGCCATGGCCGCAACCACCACAGCTGCATCCTCTTCTTCCTCCCCTACTCTGTTTCCTCTCCTTCTCTTCCAGCTGCAGCTGCCACTGCCGCAGCTGCCTCCCCTTCTCCTCTTCCTCTCTTCTGCCCTTTTCCTTTCTCTTCTTCTTCCTTTCCTTCTCTTCTTTCCTAGCTGCACTGTTGCAGTTGCAGCCTCAGCCACGACCGCAGCCTCTTCTTCCCCTTCTCTTCTTCCTCTCCTTCCCTTCTTCCTTCATCTTCCTCTTTCCCTGCCACAGCTGCAGCTGCCATAGCCGAAGCCGCAGCCACTTTTTTCCCTTCTCCTCTTCCTTCTCCTTCTTTTCTTCTTCTTCTTCTCTTCTTCTCCTTCCTCCCCTTCTTCTCCCCGACGAACAACACCTCTTCTCCTCTGTTTCCTGCTGCAGGAAACAGAGGTGCCGCCTCTTCACCCGCTTCTACTTCTTCTCTTCCTCTTCTTCTTCTTCTCCTTCTTCTCCTTCTTCTTCTCCTCTTCTTCCCTTCACCTACCCGACACCCCACACCTTCTCACTACAGCCCATGCCGCAGCCATCCTTCTTTTTTTTTCTTTTTCTCTTCTTCTTTTTCCTCTTCTTCTTCTCCTCCCCAACGCCCCACACCTCCTCTCCTCTGTTTTCGCCTACAGGAAACAGAGGTACTGCAGCCCTAGCTACTGCCACCTCTCGCTCCTCTCCCACTTCCCTCTCTTTTTCTTCTTCTTCTATTCTTCTCTTATCCCTCTTCTTCCTCCTCTCTTCTTTTCCCTCTTCTTCTTCTTTTTCTTCTTCTGCTTCTCTTCCTCTGCTTCTCTTCTTCTCCTCTTCTTCCCTTCTCCTCCCCGACACCCCACACATGAACTCCTCTGTTTCCTCCTACACGAAACAGAGGTGCTGTAGCCCTAGCTGCTGCAACTATCTCTCTTTCCTCTCCCTCTACCCTCTCTTCTTCTTCTTCTTCTTCTTTTCTTCTCTTCTCCCTCTTCTTCCTCTCCTCTTCTCCCCATGCCCCCACCGCTCCTCTCTGTTTGAGCAAAGAGCGTGGGAGGCAGTGGGATAAAACCGAAAATTCTGATTTTCTCTCCTTTTTTTTTGTAACTTAATAGTTTAGTCCTTAAAATTTCTATATTTACATATAGGTCTTCCGATTTATAAATAAATCTTTATTAATAATTTTTAAAAGTGAGGGATATTACAGTACTACCGCCCAATCTGGTGGTACCATTGCTTGACACAATTTGGGAGACTATGTCTAGGTGGTACCATCGCCCAGACTGATTGTACCACCGCCTAACATAGTCTTGGAGATTATCTCATAGATTGAGTCACTAATGGTGACACCGCTTGGACCGACGGTGCCACCGCCTGACCCAACTTTTGGGTCAATGAATGGGCCTTTCTCTTGGCCCAAAATAGCTCCACTTTGGGCTTAGTTGGCCCCTAATTGAGTTAGCTTAATTACATTCTAAACTAACCAAATTATGACCTAAACTAACTTGATTTAGACAAATTATTACAAATTATGAATCATATGTTGTTCGGCATGTCATTGGTTCTTTCGACGCTTCGTCCGATCCTTTGGCTTATCGTCCTCTCCTTCAGTGTATTGCCCAATCGACATGTTGTCTTCTCGTAACATCTGATCTCCCTGGTGCAATGTCTGATCTTCTTGGCCCTATGCCCGAATTCACAACACGAAGCCTTCTACCGACACATCGACCGATCCTCCGGCCTAATTATAACATCCCATTAGTCCCACATCGGAAGTGGGTTATGAGTATGATTGGCTTATATGGGCCTGATGAGTATACTATGATAACTCCCACTTAAGCATTTTGGTCCGTGGTTGAAGGACCGAAATGGAGTTATTGGCATTTGGTATCAGAGCCGACCTAGCATTTGAGCAGGGTGAGAGGGCTCGAGTAGACACCACTGAGTTAAACCTCACACGCACAATGCTACCCATGGATGAAGTCGAAAACTCATCACGATGTGGAGACACCACTGAGTTAAACCTCATATGCACAATGCTACCCGTGGATGGAGTCGAAAACTCATTACGATGTGGAGACACCACTGAGTTAAACCTCACATACACAATGTTAGGATTCGATCTGGAGTTATTGGCCAGCACATCAGACTCGAGTCGTGACATCGACATCCAATCCCCTAACATGTTCAACTTCGGCCCAAAATATAATTCCTCCTTGATCGAAGCTAGTCTTGCATCACTCAAAATGTAGATTAGATCATAAACACATCGATTGATTTTATCATCAAAATTCGAGATTCAATAAAGCCAACCATCTTGGTAGGTACCCAAAAGAAAACTTCTTTTCTTGTAGATATGTTTACAATCACAAGCTAGGAGTAAGAGATGGTACCTTGATAGTGGATGCTTTACATGACCGGAGATCCAACTCAATTCTCTAAGCTCACTAGCCAAGACAAATGATTTATCACATTCGGAGACAATAACAAAGGTAAAATCACTGGCAAAGGAACCACAGGTAGTAAATCAAACCTCTTGATTGAAGATGTGTTATTAGTAGATGGTTTAAAATATAATCTTCTAAGTATTAGTCAATTATGTGATAGAGGATATATCATAAAATTTGAATATAATCCTTGCATTGTTGAAAGACCATACAAAAATATATCTATGATTGCCTTAAAACATAGTAACGTGTATACTATTGACATTGATGATCTTTGTAATGAAATATGCTTTTCGGCTTTAAGCGATGATGCTTGGCTTTGACATAG
This sequence comes from Musa acuminata AAA Group, assembly GCF_036884655.1. Classification (NCBI taxonomy): domain Eukaryota; kingdom Viridiplantae; phylum Streptophyta; class Magnoliopsida; order Zingiberales; family Musaceae; genus Musa; species Musa acuminata. The sequence continues at coordinate 12,761,566 of NC_088347.1, read as the reverse complement.
GAGGTTAGGTCATGCTAGTATGAAACTAATCTCCTAAATTTTATCTAAAGAACTTGTTAGAGGACTCCCTAGCATCAAGTTTATCAAAGACAAAGTATATGATACATGTCAACTAGGAAAGCAAATAAAAGATAGTTTCAAGTCAAAGAATCAAATAAGCACCTTTAGACCGTTGCAATTGATCCATATGGATTTATTTGGATCAATTAATACAATAAGCCTAGGAGGTAGCAAATACACCTTTGTAATTATTGATTATTATAGTACATACACTTGGACATACTTTTTGGCATACAAAAGTAATTATTTTAAGTATTTTTCAAAATTTTATAAACTTGTTCAAAATAAAAAAGGCTTTATGATTGTATCTATACATAGTGATCACGATAGTGAGTTTCAAAATCATGATTTCCAAAATTTTTTTGAATCAAATGGGTATAACCATAATTTCTCTACTACAAGAAACCCACAACAAAATGAAATAGTTAAAAGAAAAAATATGAGTTTATAAGAAATAACAAGAACCATTTTAAACGAACATAGTCTACCCAAATATTTTTAGTCTAAAGCTATTAACATGGCATGCTATGTCATGAATAGGGTTCTAGTAAGATCATTACTTTCTAAAACTCCTTATGAATTGTGGAATAATAAAAAACCTAATGTTTCGTCTTTTAAAGTTTTTGGTTGTAAATGTTTTATTTTAAACGAAAAAGATGTCTTAGGAAAATTTGATGCAAAATCTGATGAAAGTATTTTTCTTGAATATTCTTCGACTTCTAAAGCATTTCATGTGTTTAATAAAAGAACTTTGGTCATAGAAGAAACTATTCATGTTGTTTTCAATGAGGTTTCCGAATTTAAGAAAAATAATTTTGATGATGATTTTGATTTTGAAGCTTTAAATTTGATTGAAACCTCTCCTCCTACTACTAATTTGGATGCATCTTCTTCCAAAGAATCCTTACCTAAGGATTGGAAGTATATAAATGTTCATCTTAAAGAGTTAATCATTAGAGACACATTAAAAGGAGTTCAAACTCGTTCTTCTCTTAAAAAATTTTGTGCGAATGTAGTTTTTTTTATCTCAAATTGAACCTAAATACATTGACAAGGCCTTGAAAGATTATTCATCGGTTATTGCAATGCATGAGAAATTAAATTAATTTGAGAGAAATAAGGTGTGGAAGCTTGTTCCTAGACCTAGTGACTATTTGGTAATTGGTACTAAATGAGACTTTAGAAACAACTAAGATGAACTTGGTATCATAATTAGAAACAAGACTAGATTAGTGGCCAAAGGTTTCAACCAAAAAGAAGGTGTCGATTATGAAAAATTCAACCAAGAAGAATGTATCAATTATGAAGAAACCTTCGCTCTTGTGGCTAGACTTGAAGCCATAAGGATTCTCCTTGCCTATGCTAATTGTAATAATTTTAAGTTATTTCAAATGGATGCTAAAAGTGATTTTCTTAATGGCTTTATTTCCATAGAAGTTTATGTAGAACAATCTCCCGGATTTGAGAATGCTAACTTTCCGAATCATATGTTTAAGTTGACTAAGGCACTCTATGGATTAAAATAAGCCCTTAGGGCTAGGTATGAGAGGCTTAGTTCTTTTCTTATTCAAAATAATTTTATGAAAGGTAAGGTCGATACTACAATGTTTATTAAATATTTTGAAATAATTTTCTCATTATCCAAATTTATGTTGATGATATCATTTTTAATTTTTCAAGTGAAACTTTATGTAAATCATTTGCTAAAAATATGAGTCAATAGTTTGAAATGAGCTTAATAGGCAAATTAACTTTTTTCCTAGATTTACAAATCAAATAACTTAGTTATAGAACTTTTGTTAATCAAACTAAGTATGCATTAGATCTATTAAAACGGTTTAATATGGACAATGAGCTAAGGCTATTAATACACCAATGAGCACTTCTACAAAATTAGATATGGACATTAATGGAGAATATTTTGATCAAAAGACTTATAAGGGTATGATATGTAGTTTATTATACCTTACAACAATTAGACTCGATATCATGTTTAGTATTAGACTATGTGCTAGATTTCAATCTAATCCTAAGCAATCTCAATTAAAAGCTATTAAAATGATTTTTAGATATTTAAAAGGAACTCATAATCTAGGATTGTGGTATCCAAATTCTAAAAACTTTGAGTTACTTGCTTATATCGATGCTAATTTTGCTAGTTGTCAAATAGATAAAAAAAGCACATCGAGAATATGTCAAACTCTTAGGTCATGCACTTATTTCTTAGTCTTCCAAGAAACAAAACTCAATTGCATTATCTACAACCGAAGATGAGTATATAGCAGCAAGTGCATGTTGTGCACAAGTTATCTAGATGAAAAATACTTTAGAATATTATGAAATTCACTTGAAAAATATACCTATATAATGTGATAATACTAGTGCAATATGTTTAACAAAAAATCCTATTTAATACTCTAGAACTAAACATATCAATATTAGGCATCATTTTATAAAAGATCATGTTAATAACCATGACATATCTCTAGAATTTATTGATACAAAATATCAATTAGCTGATATTTTTATAAAACCATTGATTGAGGAATAATTTGATTTTATTAGAATAGAATTAGGTATGTTAAATCTTCTGAATACATAAATTCCTTTGTACATTTTTTGACTTTCTCGGTTGAATTTTCCTTTTAAATTGATTCCTTATTTTTCATGTGATGATCATGAGTCCTTCCTCTTTCTATTTGCAAAGGAGGAGCCATGATTCATAGATTTTTAGATTAATGACTTGATCTTTTATGCAATAATCAATTCCTATGAATCCTTCTTCCTTCTATTTACAAGAAAAGAGATTTGATTCATAAATTTTTTAGTATGTACATCTAAAGCAATAATGCTAGCTTGCCCATTTCAAAAAGCAAAAGGAATTATCTTGCAAAGTGTTTGCTTAACTTCTTATTTCATAAATTTGCTAGCTTGCATAAATTAGTGGAAAACTTAAATAGTTTAAAATACTTGCATAAATTATTGAATGATTCTCCCTTTTGTTGATGACAAAGAAGGAGAAATGATGAATGAATGGTATCATGACCAAAATATTGATTTAATTTTGGTATCATGCATGAAGCGATAAATGCTTACTCTTAACATCATGTATGTTATGCCCAAAATGATATTAATTTTGGTATCATGAATGCTTTAGTATCATGTATGTTATGCCCATAGTGATATTGATTTATTTTTGATATCATGCATGAAGTGAGGATGAAATGTAATGTTTTGAAATTGTGCATGTCTCAATTTGAAACTATAATGATGCACAACATATAAAATTTTGATATGATATATTGCATTTGATCACTATGATTGAAAGTGTTTACCTTATCTCAATATGACATATAGATAGGGGGAGTTAAGGTTAACTCCGTCATCAATTGGTTGTCATCATCAAAGAGAGAGAGATTGTTGAATCTCAGATTTTGATGATGAAATCAATTGATAAATTATTGATCTAATACATATGTTGAGAGATTGTTGCAGGATTAACTATGATAATAAATAAGGCATAAAGCAGATGTTGGGCCGGAGTCAAAGATCGGACGATACATCGAAAATTCGGATGATGTGTCGGAAGCTTGCCAAGAGTTTATCGGGAGCTCACTGAGAGTTTGTTGAGAGTTCGCTGAGAGTTTGTCGGGAGTTTGCTAAGAATTTATCGGGAGTTCTCCAAAAGCTTACCGAGATTTCACGGAAGTTCATCGAGGTTTCGTCGGAAGAACAATTGACACAATAGACAAAGATTACTTAGGTAATGCCTTAATTATCATTGTTAAGTCTTAATTTAAGTTAGGTTTAGGAGAAACCCTACTAACTCAGTTAAGGGCCAATTGAGCCCAAATTAGGATTGAATTGAGCCTGCTATTTAGTCCATTCAGTGACCCAAAGCCACGTTAGGTGGTGGCATTGCTTGAGACTCAGTCTCCTAAGTGGTCTAGGCGATGGTATCGTCGACAGTTAATGCTGTCAAGTGGTGGTACCGCCTTGTTAGGCCGTGGTACCATCAGAGCCCAGTCTCCGAGGCTCTGTCAAGTGGTGGTATTGTCAAAGCCCAGTCTCCGAGGCTTTGTCAAGCGGTAGTATCACCAGACTAGGTGATGGTACTACTTAGTGTCAGTTTGTAGGTGGTAGTACTGCCTAGTAATGGCGGTGGTACCACTAGTACCCTAGAAATTCGAGATGAGAAACTTTTTAACTCTAATTTGGAAGTCATTGGGGCATATAAATTCCTCACTCTTTTCTACATAAAAGGGCAATAAAGTGTGAACAAAAATCTTGAAGTGTTGGGGTGTGAAAGTGTTGTAAAAGTGCTAAGTGTCCTCCTATATTTCTAAGTCTTGTGATCATTCAAGTGAGGTGTGAGGCTTGTAAGGGTTATCACATAAACCCGTGAAAAGGAGATAGTGTTGTAAGAGTGTGGTTGGTCTTCGCCCATTAAAGGAAGACCATCAGTGAACGCCGGTGACCTCGACGGAGGAGGAATCAAAAATAAACGTAGGTTACAACGACTGAACCACTATAAATTGGTGTGCTTTCTTTCTTCGCTACTATTTACTTACTTTGAAACTACTTTACTTCCTCGTTACTTTAGCGGCACACTTTTACGAACGTTTCTAAAGTTAAACACTTTTTGATACAGTTTTCATTGAATGTAATTTTTTAAAATCGACGTTGTTTTTCACGTACGTACTAATTCACCCCCTCTTAGTGTCGACTCAATCCTAACAGATGTACCATGTAAAAGTTTTAAAAGACATCTCACATTTAGAATTTTAGAATGTTAAGTTAGTTTTATGATGATATGAACTTATGATAAATCATTGGAGTTCTGATTGTATAAATTCTTATGCTTGAGGATTTATAAATATGATTAGTATTTTATTAAGTTGATTTGAATTTTCATAAATGTTTGAGTGATGTGATGTATGATTTTAAACTATACAAAATTTTTATGGATGTGAATTTTATCTCGAATATTTCTTAATATTATCAAATATTAGTTTGGATTATAAATTCAATTGTTAATGAATTATAATATTCATATTTAAGATAGATTTATAATGTCACGAGGAGTTACAAAATATACAAGTTCAATCGGTTGAAAAGAAAGTTATTGAAGAGATTATTTTATATATTATCAATTGTATAATTATAAATTTAACGAAGGAATTTTTCACTTAGTTGCCCAGCTAACATAGCATCTCCAGTAGACTATTTGTCATGTTCGGAAGTTAACATGATATTAGACATTACGTTCTACGTATCATTTCCAATAAAAAACCTGTGTGCACGTGTCAACTCTGTCTCCGAATGATCAAAAGATAATTACCATCGCATGTATATCAAATCATGTACAGATATTTATACACAATGTCTACAACTACCAATTGCATCTATTTTCTCCGTCTTAAACCTTACGTGATAAGGAAACTGAAATCGGAGCTCCGTTATCGGCTTAATAGAGTATGGACACAGTTGCTGATCCGGAGGAACCGAGATCCGACCCAATAGAGATTTGATCCGTTTTCACTCGCTGGAACGACGCTGAACCCTCCCGATAAAACCCTAACACAACAACGGAGACTGACGAGAAGGAATCGATCCAGCGGAGGAGCAATGAAGGTGGTGGCACTGGTGAGCGGCGGCAAGGACAGCTGCTTTGCGATGATGCGATGCATCGATTACGGGCACGAGGTCAGTCTATTCGGTCACCTCGGTCGAATTCCTGATGAGTTGTTCTTTCACAAGTTTGATGGGCCTTCCGTTGATATGCAGATCGTTGCCTTGGCCAATCTCATGCCCCTGGATGATTCGGTGGACGAGCTCGATAGCTACATGTATCAAACTGTAAGCCTCTGCTATGTGGTACTTCATGTTTGGTTCTTATTTTTCCTTTCCCCTTTCATTGGTTCTTGCTTTGGTGCTGCGCCGCTCGCAGAATGCATCCTCAGTTTTTCGTGTTTTGTAAATGATGCTACTTGATTGGATCTCGTCATAGTAGAGTTTGATTTAGTTGCTCGGATTTTTAACCTGTGAACTTTGAGTTATGTGAAGTTCATATTTTCTTCGTGAGAAATGAATTTAAAGCAACTTGAGGGTTTGATGTTATAGCAAATAAACTCAAAAGTCAGTTTTGGAAATGTATGACCTAATGCAAAGATATTCTAGTAACATTTTATTCAATATTTCTGTTGCTAGGGTTGGATTTCTGTCATGATAAAAGGTTGTTATATCACATGAAAAGGTCTGGAATCCTTTGTCCATGGTACTTGGTCAACCTCTATTGTAGTTGAAAGCGGTGGTTTGAAACAAGTTTTTGTGGACCACCTTAGGCGTAATTTTTTTTATTTTTTTGCTTTTACTTTTTTTCTGTTTTTCTAACAGAGGAACACTTAGGCATGTTGATGTTAGATTTAAGAGGGTTCTGTCCACAAATGCTGTTCCGTTGACACTGGCTGTAATCTTGTATGATGGATATACTGTATTTTCTGTCCACTGTTGTTTCAAATTAGCTTATATCTCAAAGTGCTTTTGATACATTTGCCATTCTATTAGGTTGGACATCAGATAGTAGTTGGTTATGCAGAATGCATGGGATTACCATTGTTCCGAAGGAGGATACGAGGATCCACAAGGTGTGTGCTATCTGGGCTTATTCTCTTTATATATATGTGTGTGTGTGTGTGTGTGTATATAAATATAAATATATATATATATATATATATATATATATATATATATATTCTTTTTATCCTCTATTATGTTAATGGTGTTTCTTTTGTAATTTCCTTCCCTTGATTCAGCCACAAGGTGTGCACTTAACTTTTGGAAGTTCCGCTATATAACTGTTCAATTTGCACTTAACTTCCTGTTTCAACCTACTTTATGCCTTCCTTTCTTTGGTAACTTTCTGTTACTTGTGCTCTTTTGGATGTATCTCTGTTGTCCATGTGAAAGGTCTTATGGCTCTTGCAGTTTTTCTGTAGTCAGTTACATGACTTCTATTTATTAGTAACCTTCTATGTTAACTTTTCTTCTCTTGTAGTTATAGATTCTATCCTTCTTGTTCTTTATGCATTAAACAATAAGATAATCTTGTAAATTAAAACATTCAGAATTGCAACTTGCAACATGTTTGTAGTTAATTTTGAACTGAGGAAGTTGGCTTGTACTTACTCTATTGGATAAATGGTGGACATTTTATTAATCCATTATCCTTTCAGTGAGAGAGAAATGAAAGATGGCTAATTTTGTAGTCAGTTCCCTTTGTTTTTAAGATCAATATTCCACCTTTGATGGAAGTGGCTTATTATCAAAATCTTCTCTCTCTTCCTTATGGGTGGCTCCTAGGTATAACTCAAAGGTGTCATATCCAACACTATAGAGAGAAAAAATAAATTGATAAAAGATTTCTCTTAATTATAGAATTAACAAATGTTGGTACAGCTTGTTCCTTCTCAATGATATTGAATACTGGTTTAACAGAACTTCAAGAATGAAGACAACCATATCAACGGATTAGAACATAGATGTATCTCAACTGCAATGTCTTTAGGACTTACAATGTTGTTCTTAGGTAGCTAGCTTCGTACTCATCGCCCTTTTGATGTTAGTGGAGAACTGATAGATGCCAAATGTCTCCACAATGAGGCCAAAAAGAAAACTGAGGCTTACAACATTTGAAGGTTCATATGTAGTCTTGGTCCTTTTTTTGCTTAATCCTTTATTTTAGTCCCTTAAATAGACCAGAAAAGCTATGTTCCAGTTATCGTTATGTTATGATGATAATGTTGCATATGAATAGAGATGGGCTTATTCATTGCAGTGATGACTATGCCCTTTATTTGAATGGTATCAGATCTAATCTCTAACAGAATATTTTACAAATAGATCAGTGATTTAAATAGGTGCCGCCTAGCCCGAGCGCCTCGTGGGTGGACTAGGCGGCGTGCTTCAGTGAGGTATCACTTGGGTGCTCCATTGAACCTAGGTGTCGGGCGCCTCGGGTGAGCACTTGGTTCAAATAAACGCCTAGCCCGAGCGCCTCGTGGGTGGACTAGGCGACGTGCTTCAGTGAGGTATCACTTGGGTGCTCCATTGCCTAGCCCGAGCGCCTTGTGGGTGGACTAGGCGGCGTGCTTCAGTGAGGTATCACTTGGGTGCTCCATTGAACCTAGGTGTCGGGCGCCTCGGGTGAGCACTCGGTTCAAATAAAGCAACCAAATCAGACTTTTAAGTTTGGTTCGGTTCAACAGTGGTTAGTTGGTTCGATTGAATCAACTAACCAATTTCTTACCCGTAAAAGCTACCCTTGCATGCCCATGCGACCTTGAGCCAACCCTAGCGCTGCTTCTACCTCCGCCGTTGATGCTTTTTACCATTGCCTCTATCGTAGACATAGCGGATCGAGCCTTCCTTTATCTCCAGCGGACAAGTCCGACGTTTTAACAAGAGCCCGTAGCTTCCTTCCACTATCGCTCTGTGTGTAGTTCCTTCCATTGTTGAGGGAGAGGACCTTAGGTTCCTTCACCCCCGATGGACGCCCTTTGGAGCTTCTGTCGCTACTGTTGTCCGCAGCTTCCGCCGCTGCCACTGCTGCTGCTGCTGTCTGTAGCTTTGCCTCATAGCTTCCGCAGCTACTGCGACTGTCTTAAGCTGAATCCTCCGCTGCTGTTGTTGTCGTGCACAACTTCCTTCATCACCGCTGCCTTCTCCTTCCCCACTTTTTACTGTCGGTGATACTTTTATCCCCCTCTGCTATTGTTAACAGTTCTTTTTTCCTCTTTAACTACTGTTAACAGTAAATAATATATTGTTAACAGTAGACTGTTAACTACTGTACTAAGTAATCTCTATTTACTAGATTGATAATATACTATTTAGATTTTAACACTGCTAATATTTGTTTATTTAAAATTATTAGATCATTTTAATTTAATGTCATATTTTTATTTATATAATCATATTTATCAATTATATTATATATTTTTTATATTTTAATATTTTAGAGCGTCTCGCTTCGCTCGGGCGAGCGCCTAGTGCCTCAGGCATTTTGGGACCTTAGCGTCTTTTGGCGCATAGTGCTTTTTAGATCATTGAAGCAGATCAATGGTTTAGTCATTGACCCATAATTATATTAAAATTCGGTCTGATTATGCTGATTCTGGTGTGGTTCTTCTTATCTGTCAGGCTGAACAGCAACCTTATCAGATTATGTTGTGACCATATTTGGGTCTTGATAACTCGGCATATTAGTGACCTTAGCATAGGCATTATATACATTCAACAACCCCTTTTCAATAATGATTCTTTATCAAAGCTTTGCTATTCATTTCCTCTTTAGACATCTCACTTACTAATCTTTTCTCCATTTCTGTCTTAAAGACAAAATGATTATCAATCTGTTTTATTATCAAACTGTTGGATTATAATATAGGATTGATCCTATTTTCATGGATGTACTGCCCTCATAATGATGCATAGTTGCTAAAAGAAGCATTATAGGATTGTTCCTATTTTCATGGATGTACTCCCACCCTCATAATGATGCACGGTTGCTTAAAGAAGCATGATTCATTTAGAGGCCTGTTCTGCAACTTATGGAACAGAGGTTCTGCTTTCACAAATAGTATGCTGGACAAAAGTTCTGAACTCAGAACATTTATCTTTTCTGACTGCAGTATGTTTCTCTGCTGTTGCATTTACACTGTATCCATGTTTCTTTCTGGTTGATGTTCTGTAAATTTTCTCCCTGTTTTCTGTCATTTGGAATTTTACTCAAATGGAGATTCCTATGAGTTATTTTTACAATTTCAAATATGTAACCTTGTTAGGACATTGTCTTCAAATGCTCTTTTAACACCTCTAACAAGAAAGTTTACATTTCAATGTACTGCAAAACAGCAAAAGTACTATTCTTTTTAAAATCTGCACATAAAATTGCTGTCTGGGGCTCTATTTGTGTATATCTTCTTAATTTGCATCCTCTGCTATTAAGCTCAACTTACTGCCATTGGTTTATGTCGGTTTCAACTGTAGGCATCAACATCTTAATTACAAAATGACTTCAGGAGATGAAGTTGAAGATATGTTTGTTTTATTAAATGAAGTTAAAAAGCAGATTCCCTCTATCACAGCAGTTTCTTCAGGTGCAATTGCATCAGATTATCAGAGATTGCGAGTGGAGAGTGTTTGTTCAAGGTTAGGCCTCGTGTCTCTGGCTTATTTGTGGAAACAAGATCAAACTTTACTCCTTGAGGAAATGGTAATCTTTGCATTGCTCGTTAGTTTGTGAATGAATCTTTATATCAATGAATTTTTACATGCAAAATTTCACCTGTTGCTAACTGGTTTTCTCCCCTGCTGGTTTTTATCAGATAGAAAGGGGCATTATAGCTATCACTATTAAGGTACTGGAAGCTGTATTTTGCATTCGATGCTATTAACTGATTTGCAATCTGTTAACTGTTCTATGTTAAATGACTTGTGATCTGTGGCTGAAATTTCAAGATCTGGTCCCTATGTTTTATCTCATCATGATAGATCTGAATCTAATCCTCACTTCTTGAGAAAAGACCTGCTTTGATATCTGATCCTTGTGCAGTAGAAGTCAATATACTTACCTCATCATGATGGATCTAAATGTAATCCTCAGTCTCTAGAAAGGATCTGCATTGTTATTTTCTCCTTGTCCACTAAAAAAGTTGATAAAGATGAGGTATGGAGATCAGTTCTTCCAGATTTATGGAATGGTAACTCCCACTGTTAAAAAATGTAAACTAGCTGGGAGGTAAATAATGATAAAAGAAAGGGGAGGTGTTGCAGCTACGGTCTTGGCATCAGATGAGTAGAAAATTCTTTTACTTCTTCCTTCTTGCTTAAGTGTATTGAGATTCAATTCTTTATGTAATTTGGGCTCATTGAATAGTTGAATATTCATTGGGATTCATATACTAAGTCTTTATGTATATTTCTATTCGACTTGTTTAAATATGGAATGGATGATTAGGATAGTGTCAAACTTGCTCAACTTCTGTTTTTCCTGTTTGTAAGTACGTAGAAGAAGATTGTGACCCATTTTTAACCTTATTTATTAAATTGGAAAACCAAGTCTTTTTATTCACATTTAAGCTTGCATATGTTGAGGATAAGTAAGAAAAAGGAACTAACATGAGTCTTCATTTACATCACCCTAGGTGACATGTATTATTAGTCTTTGGTGATTCAAATGAGTTATTTTAATAGAGTGATTCTAGCTATTTGTTAGTTTCTGTTGCATTGAGCATGTTATCTTTATAATATCTCTTAGACAATCTGATCACTAAAACAAACACGAACACTTGAGAAAGATGGAATCAGGTAAACAATAGTCATCGTATGGTTAAATTAGTATACTACCGGTCTTATGTTGACAGAAAATGGAATCAAATTTGATGAGATAGGAAAATGTCTGTCCATTAACAGGAAGAAGTCTAATTATATTTACTTTAATAATTCATAAATCTTTTCCTGCTGTCTCAAAATGACATTCTCTTTGCCTATTTTGTATCAGACATTTTCTGAATCTATTCTGTATGTTAGGTTGCACTTTGAAACATCTCAAACAAGTTATGTCCCTAGCGCAGAAACTTAACTATGATAGTTTGTTTTGATGCATTGATTTGTTTGTCACACAGGTCGCAGCTATGGGGTTGAATCCTGCAAAGCATTTAGGACGAGAACTTGCAGATCTGATACCTTATCTGCTCCAAATTAAAGAGTATGTCAGGGCCCATCATCATTAGTGACTGTTGATTTATTGAGCAGTGAGAAATAACTTTGGAGAATCTTAATTTAAGTTGATTTTGGTCTAAAATGGATGAAATTTCATCACATAAATGAACTATTACTACAAGAAGCTATGAGATTTAAAGCAGTAAGTTGCAGAGTAACATTCATCAACCATTTAAAATTCAATTTAGATATTATTAGGATGATTGAGATATCGAATAACAATGACAGATTGTTTTTTAGTTCTTTCAAGTTTCAACATACACTTGGACATTGTTGTGCTGAAACTAGACTTGCATTTGGATTGATCTACTTCTGTTTTATAGTTGCTCTTTAAAGTACTAATCCATGACTATGTTTTATTATCATTTATCATGCTGTTCAACCTCCAGAAAGATGTGTCCTTTTATTTACTAGTGATGCGGTTTTGTGTAGAATAATTGATTTTGTCAAATTTGTCTTGCTAGTGAAGAAATTGGTTTATCTCTATACAATAATATTGAATCTCTCCTTTTGGATAGATTATGTGGTATAAATGTCTGTGGCGAAGGAGGAGAATATGAAACACTAACACTTGACTGCCCTCTCTTTAAAGTGAGTTCTCAATTCCAAATCATGTTTCTGCACATTATCTGTTTGTGTAGCTTGTTATCTGTACATAATTCAACTCTGTCATGTTGACATGCAAATATGTGCACACAAAGATGCATTCCCAATAACCAGCTTTGATCACATTAGAATCATCTTGGAATTTATCAATGACTTTGCTATTGTCACGCCCTGAGCTGACCTAACTCGGTTCTGGAGAAGATCAGTCCGTGCATGAACAAAATCCTTTTTCACAGGACTGTATAATTTTTTTAAAAATTAATACATTTGTTACAATAATGATAATTACCAAATCCATCTTTACCATGAATATCCCCTATCTCTCGCTCCAGATACCATGCTACCTTCAAACAAATTTATAGTTTCTTTTGTTTTTTGAGCACAAATGTCTAGTAGAGAGTAGGATAGAGTTCAAAGGAAGCATGTAGCAATATGCTAAATCAATGTCAACAATTACAAGGGTCTATGTCATGCATGAGCACAGCATCAACAAACAAGATTTACAGATTAACAGGAGTATACTTGTATAGCATTAGTATACTCACAATAAATGATTCAGAAATGCCACAAAAAGCAATCATATCAATAATACATAAGGCACACTTATTCAAACATTTACTTCAATTGCATATCATGAAATAATAGTATTCTAAGAAAGAACACATCATGTTTGATGCACATCACATAAGAAGGATCAAATCCATATCACACATCATATTGCTTTCTCTTTTTTTTTCTTTGTTCTTCCTTTCATATAACATGTCATACTATATACATAATAATCCCTTATTCACAAATAAAATAAAAATAATTATAGAATTCAAGTACGTACTAAACCTGAGGGAACCAGCTCCACCTTGTGGACAAAATCCTTGGTGGACATCCTACTTGTTGGGTCATGGGTTTACACCCAAGGGTACATTTCTTACATGATGATAGTATGTCACCGTTGTTCACATAATATTCATGAAACTTAATTCATTTTAACATAAGTATTCTTTCTAGTTCTCTTGCTAAGGCTATCACTGGGTAAAACATACTATCCCATTATCTGTCTTGGTGGACTTAAATGCAATCCCTTTGTTGATCAAAATGTTTACTACTATTGGAATCTGCAATGGGGTATAAGCCTGTGGTAAGAGAACTATCAAGAACCTAAATTGAAATTGAAATTATATATATAATAAATACAACTGCTCAATCACTTGTCTCATGTCAACACTGCACCATTATACATCTTTAAGGAAAACCAAATCATGGTTAATGATTTTTGATACATGACATAAAACTAAAAAATTAATTATTTGACTATACTGAATCTCATAACACAAGTCATATAAGAATTCACCATAGCACATGTCAATAAAACAATATTTATACTTTAAACATGATTCGTCATAGTCAATTGATCGATTAAATGTATGCCTGGTAAAAAAATAAATAGCATGGCAATATCAAGTCTCGAGACACTGAATCATAACTTATGAAATTCCTACATGACATTAAATTAATAATTAACCACAATAGATGCTATAACACATGAAATATGCATACTCATTATTTTACAAAATAAATCTATTATTTCAAACATAAAAATTCTACATGCAACAAAATATATGCTTAAACTTAGTGCTTAAAAAGATTTAAGGGTTATGTGTTACTTCAATCCATGTTTCTATTTTACTTATTCAAGTTAATCATTAACCAGGAATTTATTCAAACTTATTCTAACTTAATTATCTACTTCCTATTTCATTCAATTATATGCACTATAAATACTCATGCAATTAAATCTTGTATTGCCTACTAATCATAATCAATCTCTCAATTTAATTAACAAAATATCTAGTTATATATTTTTGAGGCATATCATTACAAATGTGACACTTATTCATATCATATTGGGATTGTTTAGTAAATTTGATTTACCTAACCAACATGTAATATTCATCACACGTCATTTTATTACATAATCAACATCCTTACCCATACACATGCACACATTTTAAACCTATAACCTTTTTTTTCAACTCATGGTGCTTTTGCTTAGTTAGTCTATACAAGATTCTCCTTAATTCTTTGAGTTTAACATGTAATAAATTAGTCATGATGCATCCTAATATAGAGCTAGCAAGAGACGACAAAAGATAGGTGGGTTGTGAGAATCAAACATATATATTCCTGTTATCCACAATTAATGGGCTCTAGGAGACCTTCTTTTATAATAACGATTTAATTATCCAAGAGGGTGAATACTCTTTTTATTACTTACTATTTCCTGCTCATAATTAGATACTTTTTTTTGAAGTCATTTAATCCATCTTTCTTTTTTTTAAATTTATATGTTTGTAACTTGTTTCCCACAAATGTCCCTTCTTGCACATTAACCCATGTTCTATTTTTAGTATCATTTCTTTTTCACTCAAATTGTAAATTCCTTAGCAATGTATCCTCTGTTTGATATGTACCTCAACCAAGTATCATCTTCCAGGTTCAAACAAATTTTTGATAAACTTTAAAATGATACATACAAATTTTTGATAATCTTGAGTTCCAGGCTTAATTATCTTTCTTCTTATAATTAACTAGAGATTTTTTTTATTCATCATTACTAAAATCGTATTGACTAATTCCTTTAATCTGATCTATATTCTTTCCCTAATTTATCATGTATATTTTAATTAAAACCAATAATATTCTGCCAAGTTATTTACTAGTAGGTTCAGGCAGTTTGTATAAGTTAATGTCACTGTCATAAATTAACTTGCTACTGACATTAAGCTCACTGTATCACACTACATTAGTCATATTACATTAAAATAAGCACCAGTTGAATTCAATTCTCATATGTTACATCTTCTCATTATATGTATTAGTGATAAAGCTTCTAAGACAAATCCTTATATTTTGAACGATCGTTGGAGTAAGATTCTATGATCCATATGAGATGAAATGAGACATACAAGTTGTGAATAGGCCCAAAACCTGAATCAAGATCATGTATACCTGTCATTCTCTCATGGGTCAACATATCATAAGTTGAAGTTTCTCTCACTAACCACCTTTAATTGCATATGCAGTCTACCATACTCTTTAGGAAGTTATGGGTTGGAGTTATATGCATGTGTTCAATGACGTGCATGTTTGAGCATATCAAAACATATGGGCTTAGTGGCTGCAAACATGTTTAGGCTTAGGAGCACTTTGTGGTTGTAAGTATGGGTGAGACTTCTGCAAACTTGTAGTGGCTGACCTCTTTGTGGTTGTCTTGCTATAGGTTTGCTTCTCTCCTTTGTTTTTGTTTTTTTGTTTTAACACTCAAGATACTATAATCTAATCCCGTTAATAGAGGTGAAAAATGACTTGGTGAAACAATCTTGAACCTCAACTAATATCATAGGCATAAGAAACAATGAAAACAGTTAAATCTTTGACAAATTTTCACTTCTATTCATTTAAAATATAACCCAATCAATATCATGATCACAATCTTTTATTTTAAAAAATGATTAAAATAATGCCTGCTGATAGAAGAGAAATAAGAATATAGAATATCAAAAAAGATCTCTGCATCTTATGATCATGAGATAGGAAAAACAAAGGATAGGAAGGAAAACCAAGGATTTGAATCTCTATATCTTATAATCATAAGATGGAAAAACAAAGGATTTAGATCCCTACCTTGGACTTTTGTAGGTCATCGCCCTAGCTACTCCTCTCTTTCCTCAAGGGCTGCTCTCTTTCCCACGGGAGGGAGATGGCGGCTATAAAATAAAGGGGGAGAGGGATCAACCCTAACCCTAAGTTTGCTTATGTAATAAAATTACCAATCTACCCCTTATTAAAATTAGGGTATTACAGTTATAGATTTCTTTGTTTTTGTGAACAAGTGCTGGAAATTTGGACTTGTGAAATTAAACCTCTTATGTGCTCTTGTAAATCTGTCATTAACTAGGAAAGAAGTAGGCTTAAGGTTTTTTGTTCAATTTTAGGGGTTAGCAAATCTATTTGTCATTAACTGGCAATTTTAGGAAAGAAGTAGGCTTAAGATTCTTTCTTTATGTATTGTGTATATACTAGAACTAGTCTGACATGTATAAATTTCAGAATGCTAGGATTTTTCTTGACAAGTTTGAGGTGATTCTGCACTCACCAGATAACATTGCACCTGTTGGTTTCCTTCATCCCTTGGCTTTCCATCTTCAACATAAGATGGAGCCTCTGTCTTCCGGCAGTTGTGACATTGGTTCAGGCAAGGTGGGATATGTATGTGAAGTACAAGGAGATTCTACACCAGATCATATGGTGCAGTCTCTTTCTGCGTGCTCTCAGCTTGGTAACTGTACAACTAAGAACCTGAACTTGTGCATCTCAAGAGGCAGCAGGGACAAGTTTTCTATTGGTTGTTGGATTCAGAATGTCTCTAAGACTTTAGATGGTTAGAGTGCTTTACCTTTTTTGTTTTGATACTTTCAATGGAAGTTCCATTGCTCACAACTATATCGGCAGGCTTGCAGGAAGATCTCATTTCTGTTCTTGGAAAAATTGAATTGAAACTAAACGAAGATGGCTTTGATTGGCTGAACGTTATATACATTCACCTCTACATTTCCAATATGAAGGATTTTACATTGGCTAATGAAGTGTATGTGAAGTTTATCACAGAGAAGAAATGCTTCTTGGGTGTCCCATCTAGAAGTACAATTGAACTGCCATTGGTGCAGGTTGGCCTGGGTAATGCCTTCGTTGAAGTCTTAGTAGCCAATGATCACAGCAAAAGAGTTCTACATGTACAAAGTATCTCATGCTGGGCACCTAGTTGCATTGGTCCATACAGCCAGGTAGAGTTCTCATTCAGTTGAATGTTCAGTTCATCAAAGCTCAGAACTGATTGTAAGTTCCTTGTGATTGCACTGACCAGCCAATCCTGAGCAGAGCATATAATCTTGCGGGAATTTTTTTAGTGTCGATGAAATGTATTTTTGTATTAAGATGTTCCGTAAGTTTATCTATGTTTCTTATTGTCCTTGGTTGATGAAATCTCTTAAAATGTTTGTAGATATGCAGTTCATCGAAATCTCATCTGATACTGAAACATGATGTGTTTAGATCTCAAAGATTATATATTGAAAATGAACAATAAGCT
Organism: Musa acuminata AAA Group; assembly: GCF_036884655.1. Lineage (NCBI taxonomy): Eukaryota > Viridiplantae > Streptophyta > Magnoliopsida > Zingiberales > Musaceae > Musa > Musa acuminata. Next base: position 12,743,970 of record NC_088347.1, on the reverse strand, counting down.
TATTTCACTTTGCCGTGATTAGGTAGGCGCATATTCCTGGTAGGATTTAAGATAGACACTGAAAGTAGTTTCTCATGTACTTGAGCTCCTCATTGTTATTCTTGCAGACTGCAAGCTCAGTAAACATTCGCTGGTTGCTTACATATACACTCAATTATTTAGACACATTGTTGGTAATCTTCTTGTGACTTGATATCATTTGATATGTTTTTTTTTTTACACGAAATTTAGTCCCAGTTACGATAATAACAGCCTTGTCCTATAATGTCCTTAAGAAAAAGATATTATAAATTAAGAACCTATAATAGAGTTTTGTTCAACATTATAAATTTGCTGATGATTGGAGAACATCCAAGTAGCCCAGCTGTTGACAAGTAAAAAATGTGAGATCCTATGCTTGACTTTCGTCAAATTCCATGGGACTCCTTAGATCTTTATTTCTTGTACCTTTGAATGTTTACTTCATTCATATTTGTGCTCTAATTGGTATACACTTTGGTGATTATCATGTGATCACAGAGGTTAGATCACTGGCATTACAATAGCACTTCTACTATTATCAACATGATGAAATAAAGATCCACTGGTTAAAATACCATCACTAGTTGGCATATGAAAAACCATTTTTCATGACTCAAGGTTGCTGCTAACAGTTATGTTTAGACTGACTCCCTATTCATGCATCTTAAGAATTAGTCATACTAAAGAAGATAGCTGTTACTAAAACTTGCCATGATCTATTATGCAAGGTATGCAGTTTCGAATAATACCGTCCGTACCGGGTGGTACGTACCGGTCCGTCAACTGACCAGTACACGGACCACCCGTTATCGGATGATATATATATATATATATATATATATATATATATATATATATATATATATATATATATATATATATAATTTTTTATTTTTTTAAAGGCGACGTCGCCGAAAAAGGTGACGTCGTGTCACCTTAGCGATGTCGCCCGAAGAAGGAAAAAAAAAATATTTTAAAGGTGACGTTACGTTGCCTTTTATAAAAATAATTTATATATAAAAAAATCTTATATATATATATATATATAAACGAGGCGATGTCGCTCCGTCTAGGGAGAAGAGAGAGGCGACGTCACCGAATATATATATATATATATATATATATATATATATGTATATATATGTATGTATACATATGTATACATATGTATGTATACATATGTATACATATGTATGTATACATATGTATACATATGTATGTATACATATGTATACATATGTATGTATACATATGTATACATATGTATGTATACATATGTATACATATGTATAAACGAGGCGACGTCGCCGAATTATATATATATATACCGAGCGGTATACCGAACGGTATATTGTATCGTACCGTATCGAGCGAATGTCGAAATGCCAGTATGATATGATATTTCAAATCTTGCTATTCTGAGTGTTTTCTAGTTGTTATTGTGCCTTGTCATCATGTGCGTTAGCAAGCAATGTTCTGCATTATAGTGATCTTTTCCTTACCATATTACAAGAAATTGATACTATAATGAAAAGAATTTGATAACTGTTATTGATGCATATCTTAATGGGTATTTCTCTAGAAAATGAAAACTTTTGTTGTTTATTTTCTGGATTCTTGTTTTTGGTTAGGTTTAAATGGTAGTATGCTTATAGATTTTGTATATATTGTTATATTGTCATATCGTTTTAGAGTTTGCAGTCATTGACGCTTGACATTAAGTGGCAAACAGAAACTTGTATGTACTCTAGAAGACTGATTTCTATCATTTGTTGCTTTTCCTATTTGTTTGCCTTTTTCATTTCTCTTCTGTTCTTCTCATGATAGGATTTCTGTTAATGCCTCCTAACGTTGCTCTGAGGTTTTATAGGATATTTTGGTAATTAGGATACCACTTGGATATTTTAAATTGTTAGCTATGATCTCTAAGGGTTTCTAGATAGGGTCACAACACATTTAGTTTCCTGAGTAGGTAATATTAATGTTTTCTAAGATAAAGTTGCTACCATATTGGGTCTAATCACTGCTTACAGTTCATAATCTTGTTATTTACTGGCATGAGTAATTGAATTTGATTCCTCACTATTTAGGCAACTTTGCATGGAGAAGTTCTCCATATGGCTGGGCAGTTGGGGCTGGATCCCCCAACAATGACACTTTGTTCAGGAGGTCCGGCTATTGAAATAGAGCAAGCACTACTAAACAGCGAGGCCATAGCTAATTGCTTCAACAGCTCCCTTGTTTCCTGTGCAATTCTTTTGACAGTATATTGTGCTGCCTCTCTCACATTCCGTGAGAGAACTGAAATTCAGCACAAAATGGAATCTTTCTTTGATGACGACTCTGATTCGATCGATGTGAAAAGAGTGTCCAGCCCAATTTTCTTATATATTCTTGCACCTGCTCTTCCCAAAGGGTGTGATTACTTGTCATAACTGTATATTCTTTATTGCATGTTGTGTTCATCGTTTATGACATTGAACTGTTTTGCAGAGCTCTTGTTGAAGTAAAACCTGTTCTCTACATTCCAGAAAACGGAGATTATGGAATTGGAAATAATTTGCTAGGATCAGATAGCAAAGAAATGGTTTGGGATTTTCAGACTTACACCATCAGTGGAAAGATTTGTGCGGCCTTAGTTTCTATTACAAAAGATGTGGCAGCAAAGATCTGCCCTAATACTGAACCAGAACTTATCTCTGGCGATCACATAAGAGTGATTGCAAAGTTTTGTGTCTTTCTTGTCAATAAGGTCCTTTTGGACAACTATTTATTTTGGGGAGATTTGATGGTAAGATTCTCACTAAAATGAAATTGCCTTTGGACTTGCTTCTGGTACTTGGTTTTACAGTTTGGAGCCTGTAATTAGCATCAGTAGTCTCACTTAGGTTATTAATTGAAGTAAAAATATCTTTTAATTAGATAAGACTGATATTAATATTTTGTTCTATTTGATGACTTTGATTATTTAGATAGCAAATGTTCTGCTGAAGAACAAGAATTTTTGCTAATTATGGTTTACTCCTATTTTTAGAGTAGCAATCCAAAATCTGTTGAATTCCTTTCGATCCAGCGGCTTTTGACCTCTTAGGTCATGTGCACTTTTTGAAGAAATAATGTCAGAATAAAATCTGATGAACATTTCTCTAAACGCTGGATATGCAGTTTCAGACTAATGCAGCCTTACCTCAAAATGCTAGGAGGCCTTTTCTTTCTTTGCACCAATAACATAGGTAACCATGATATAACTTCTTGTTTGATTGGAAAAGTTCTATGGGGCTTTATTGCTGTATGGAAAAGGGGCAGTTTCAAATTAATGTTGCCTCACCTCCGAAATGCTATGAGGCTTTATTTTTTTCACTGGTATCACCGCAAAATAACTATACCTTCTTGTTTGATTGGATAAGTTCTTTAGGACTCTATTGCTCTATGGAAAGGGTTTTTCATAACAGTGAACATTGCTTTCTGACTAGCTGTTGAAACCTATATTCATTTTTCACTTGGTGATCTTGAGAATTATTTCTTCTCCCCTCCTTTATCATTTGGAGTACTTTCAGTCCCATCAGACCACTCTATCATCGCCTGGTAGTTTCATATAGACTTTATTTTTTAAAATTGGTAACTTCTTTCATTGGTACAATTTCCAGTTGATTGGGAAAACTTGTTGATGTGTTTATTTTTCTTATTAGAAGTTTACACATGATTGTTCTGCACAATAATTATGACCTCTTCTTTTTTCTTTGATTTTAGACTATCATTTGTCCTCTCATTTCAAGATGTAACCTTGTTTAGGTTTTGATCTAGCCTTTTGAACTACAAGTTACAATTGGTTTCTCATTGAACCCAATTTTGTCTAGGACTTCGCAACTAAATGTAGAGAACATCATAAACTGACTCCCTGGACTTGGCTTCAATTGGTATCACTTTACCATGCTTCCATCATTTAATTGAACTAAATGTAAATAATCGTAGAATCTTAGAAGGCCATTAGGCCTATTTTTTTATTATCATGCTTCCCTTCTTATGTTACATGTGATTTTTTTAACATAGTGAACCAGGGAGGATATAGTCAGTTTGAGAAAATTTATAATACAATGAACTGAATTTTCTTCATGACTTGGAAATGTTTGTGTAATTTTCTGTTGATGATATAGGAAGGAGATTGAAACTTCTGCAATATATAATATTTTCTGTTGTAAATCTGAGAAAACCATCATTATACGTGTCTGTTTCCCTTCTCCCCATGATATGATCACATAAAACATAAGACTAGTTGCATAGATATTATTAAATTACTGTGCAGTGGATCTGTGTTGTTTTAGTGCTGATTTATTTGCCATAGTGTTTTCAAAAGTGCTAGCCACCAAAGGCACTAAGGTGCCACGCTTGAGGTACTAGGTGCTCACCTACGTGTTCGCCCAAGCGAAACGAGGCGCCCCCAAGTATTAAAATTTTAAAAAATGTATTATGATTGATAAATATGATCATATAACAAAGCTGTTGTTAGTTATAAACTGAGAAAGAGGAGGAGATGGAGAAGTAATTGATGGAGGAAGGTGGTGGTTAGTTCGAAGGAAAGTGGCAACCGACAGCAAAACGAAGGTGGTCGACACAAACGACAGATAAACGAAGCTACAAATGGTGGCATAGGGTGGAGGTGGCTCGTGGTCTAACAGCATAGGGCGAAGGAGGCTTGCAGTTCGATGACATAGGGAGGAAGAGGCTCGTGGTCAAGCAGCGTATATTGGAGGAAGCCCACGGTTCAGTGACGTGGGTTGAAGCTTGCGATCCGACGATGTAGGCCAGAGGAAGCTTGTGATCCGGTAGCGTAGGGCGAAGGTGGCTTGCCATAGGGCGAATGCAGCTCACGGTAGGGTTTCTGATTCCTTACACTAGGTCAGGTGCAAGGAGGGCGAGGGGAGTAGTGTTGTGCTGTGATTAGTTGGTTAAGTTGAGCCAACTATGTGAAATTGATTGAACCTGGACTCCATTGAATCAGGTGCATGCCTGAGTCACCTAGTGCCTAGGCTCAAGCACATGCCAGAGTGGCACCTCTTTTAAATGCCTCACCCGGAAATGTTACGAGGCAAGCTCGCTTAGGTGAGAGTCCAAGCGCCTTTTGAAAAAATTGGTATGCCACAAACTGTACCAGCCATAGTGAGATGAAACATAAATTGTTAATTTACGAGGCAAGCTCGCTTAGGTGAGAGTCCAAGCACCTTTTGAAAAAATTGGTATGCCACAAACTGTACCAGTCATTGTGTTTTACATCAGAAATATTTATGTTGTGTGCATATGATTAGCCATTAGTACCTAAATATAACTAAAGGCTATTTATCTAAACACATAATAATGAAAATATGCTCCTTTTTTTTGGTTCAAATTCTGCTTTGTATAGCATCCCAATTGCATAGAAGCAGGCTCTGTTCTAAACTATGAACCCCAGTGTGCTTTTAATTTAGTCTAGTGTAAACTTTTTCTTGATTCATTGTTCTTTTTCTTGGGCTCCCTTTTCTTTTCCTTTAGAATTATTTCATAAATCTAAATGGAATTCTTTAATGTGCAGCACTTGAAGTTCTACTACACAGCATATCTTTCCATGACAGCGGAGACCCTAAATCTCATATTTTATGAGGTCTTTGCAGCATTTGCAGAGGACAGCAAAAGTTTTGAGATGGGGAAGGAGCCAATCTTTAGTCTCATTCCAGTGCTGAGCTCAGGTAGATCTGCATCTATGGAGGACATAATCACCTGTGAGCTGTTTGCGTCAAAGCTCTGAATTGGTGCGACTGCATAATCTGTGAAATCCAAAGCTGTTTCTGTGGAATGTCATGGGTCAGGCTGCATGTTACGTGCATTACTTGCATGTAATATCGAAAAGTTGGACTACTTGGGTCTGTGGAATGTCATGGGTCAGGCTGCATGTTACGTGCATTACTTGCATGTAATATCGAAAAGTTGGACTACTTGGGACTCGACGTCACTTATTTTCTCAGACTACTGGAACTGCTGCTCCAACAAAGAATCAGCTTTGGAGGATAAGAGAACAGCCTGCATGACAAGCAATTCATTTAAAGCTTAAAGCTGCAGTATGTTACCAGCAATGGTTACTGCATATAGGGGAAAGAGATATCAGAGGGATATCAGCATCTAATTGCAAGGCTCTCAAAATGCAGCACAGGCTTAGTTTTGCAATGCAGTTTTTGCTTCTCATGTGAAACTTTTGTGGTTTTTGCCTTGACATCATCTGTACCCTTGAATTATGCTTCCATTGCCTATTTTTCTTTTTGAATTCATCTCATAATTAATATCTATATTTGATTTAAGTGGATTGGGTAAATTATGGGCATCCCAATAAGTCCAATCTCCTGTTATCTCTACTTACAAGCATTGATTGAGCTGGAGAATGAGTAACGGGTCAATGGGCCGAGTTGCTGTTGGGTAATTCGGACAAATGTTTTGTTCAGCCAAACATTTTTTGTTTCAATCGGCAAGATGTAATCAAATTCATTTCAAGTCTAATTTTTGTTTGATAAAAGTTGTAAGTGATCATTAGACTTATTCAAGATATTTCTTTTGGTTTTATTTTCATAGATTTGATATAAGATTTACTTTAACCTTTTATTCTTTCTTGGATGGAATTTTTAAATTTTATTTTAATAAATTTTTTGATATTTTTATTTTGGTTAATTTTTTATAATAAATATAAAAAAGTGATTTTGGAAAGATAATATAAATTTTATGTATGAAAAGATAACACAAGTTTTGGAAAGAATAAGGTTCTAGATTTGATGGTATAATAAATTTTTTTTTGATTCATTAATATCTAATCAGAAAGTTTCATATGGTATAATAAACTTTTATTTATTCATTTTTATCCAATTAAAATGTCTTTTAAAGCGTAATCGTCAGTTCATTAGCAACAAGGTGTCACATTGGCAAATCAGTATATATATTTTTAATAAAATATCAAGATACACTACGGCGCGGTTATTTCAGTTGAGTCGAATCACAGGACGTGATCATCACGGTCCAATTCGTGACTTGAGTCCCGACCATGGGGTGGCTCGGGTCTCCACCTTCCTACCAACGCTGTGGATGGAAGTCGTTAATGTATTCAATGCAGCATCAGGGTTTGATCACAGTACACTTTCACCACGGCCATCATTTTGCCGACAATATCATAAGAGGACTTCATTGATTAATGGGGGTGATCAAGCAAAAATGAGACAATCGTTGATCATGCATCAAATCCACGAGGAGATCACAAACCGATGCGCCTTCCACGGCTCAACTCTATAATAATTATAGGCTGAGGTAGTACTCAATATGATAATTTTCAGTGCAAAAGGTGCATGACAATATCATAAGAGGACTTCATTGATTAATGGGCGTGATTAGCCCAATAACCCTTCCAAACCTGTTAGCTACATTGATACTGCATACTGCTAATAACTTCGAGACTTCGGTGCTGTATTCTTGAATCTGACAGTGATGTTTCTTGCTGCACAACTTTCAGGAGTTTCAATCCTTGATCAGCACTAAGCACATCATTAGTATAAGCATGCTGCTTAATTTTGAGCTTGTACTTGCTGAAACAATCTTCACATCGTTCTGCTAGGTTAAGATATATTAAGATTTTAATTAAGATTATCTATCAATAGATTATAAATTTATTTATATTAGGATATCTTAGGAGATGATAAAAATTCTCCACATTTCTCTAATTTCTTTTGTGTGTGTATATATATATATATATATATATAGGTAAAACCTTTTATAGATCATATCATTATAGAGATTTCTTCCTTCACCTTTTGATAGGTCCCTATTCCATTAATTAGTTCTGAAAATATAAAGAGAAGAAAACGAGAGACTAACTCCTTTCTTTTGTAGATTAACGAGGTATGCAAATTGTCATGATAAGTTACTTTACAACATTTGAGGTATCCTATTGAATATCATATCCAAAGGTATGCAACTTCTATCTTCAACCTACAATACCTTTCAATTCTAACACTAAATTTTTATATAATAATTTTATTTCTTACAATTGATATCAGAATCATGTCATCAAAATCTAAATTATCATATATTATTATTGAAACTAGATCTATCTATATATTAGATCTATTTTTAATCTATTTATGCATTAGATCTATTTTGATTATATCAAATTATTATTTCTATTTCGATCATATGATGCTTGCATGATCTGTTTAGACTTTTTTCCAAAACTATTTGTTTGTTTGCGGACGGTGGAGATCTCTCACTCATGAGGAATAAACAAAAAGCAGAGTTATTGTGTTCGGGCATTGGTAGGGTGTTGTCCCAGGTGGAGGGGCGACGACATGTTGTGATCGTTGCCTTGCTAGGGGCTGCTATTGTTGCTCGCATATAGGTCATTGGCCTTATAGTTGGCAGCACTACTGTGGTGGCGACGTATTGTATGGGAGTTGCTATTATGGGCTAAGGAACGTGGTCGGAACTAAGAGGGGGATTGAATTAGTGCAGCGGTAAAAATTTCGTTGGTTACGAAAATTTCTTCGTACGTTGAAAATCGATTTCGGAAACTGAACTTGAAATACGTTTGTAAATGTATTGAAAACAGTAAGCTATTAAAAAGGTTTGCAGTAAAGATAAATTGCTCAAAGTAAAATGTAAACTATATTTTAGAGTGGTTCGATCGTCGTGACCTACATCCACTTCACTTATTCCTCTTCCGTTGAGGCCACTGGCATCCACTATTGATCTTCCTTTAATAGACGAAGATCAACTTCCTTCTTACACCCCTCTTCTTTTTTTATCGGGTTTAGGAGACAACCTTTACGAGCACTCACTTCTCCTAAACAGAATTCTAAACTTAGACTTAGAGGAGGGGATTTCTCAATTGATTGCAATAGCATTTCTTCACTTTTAAACTTTTTGTGCTTGTGTATTTTAACCAGGGATGAGAGGGGTATTTATAGGCTTCAAGTTGAGTCAAACTTGGAGCCTAAAAACATCTCATCTCGGGTTTCCTTGGTCCAGGCGGTACCACTGCTTGTGCTGGGCGGTACCATTGCTTGTGTCAGTTTGACACTGACATTATACTAGGCGGTACCACTACCTAGGAGGTTGTGTTGGGCGGTACCATTGCCCAGATTGGCGGTACCACCGTTTGCAGCCTCTCGGAGGCTGTGTCTGGGCGGTACCACCACCCAAACTCGCAGTACCACCGCTTGACATAGTCTCGGAGATTGTGCCACGACGGTATCATCTCTTGGGGCACTGTTTGGGCCTTTTCATTGGGCCCAACATAGTTCTTACATGGGCCCAATTGGCCCCTAATTGGGTTGGCCTAAATCCAATCCAAATTACATACTAACTATGAAATCTAAGGCATACTTAAGATAAACAATTCCCTAAGTCTTGGTTTCTTCCGGCGAGCTTCCAATGATCTCTCGGCAATGTTCCAACGGACTTTCGGCAAGCTCCTAGACTTCATGATGATCTTCTTAGCGAGTTCCAACTAGCTTCTCTGGCAAGCTCCGGGACTTCTCGGCAGAACTTTCGACGAACGTCCAGACTTCTGACGAACTTTCGAACTCCCAACGAAATCACATCCTTGACTCCGGGACTTCATTTTGCTTCATGCCTTGCTATCGTAGTTAATCCTGTACATGTAAAAACACACTTTGATCTAGACAATTAATACTAAGCATTAATTATGTTGTCCGTGTTGAATCTTGGATTTTGATGATGAAATCAATTGATGGGTTAATTGATCTAATCCATATTATTGAAGTTAAGTGTGCAGGATTAACTACGATAGCCTAAAAACATAAAGCAAGGATACCGGAGTCAAGTTCGATGGACGATTGAGAGTCCGAAGATTCGTCGGTGATGCTGTCGGAACCAACCAAGAAAGATCGAAGACGTATCAGAACTTTCGGAAATCTGCCGAAGAGATCGTCAGAGGTTCGCAGAGATCACCGAGAAGGCTCGGCTACTCGTTGAATTCGTCACAAGATCGGGAGCCTACTGGGAGTCCGCCGGAAGAAACCCAAGGGCGTATCGGAAGTCCGCTGGAAGATTGCAGGAAAGATCGCCGAAACAAAACTCGACGTTTGCCGGTTAAAAACTTGCTTAGGATTATGTTTTTGGGTATGTAGTTCACATGTAATTAGGATTAGGATTAAGGGATAATCCTATATCTTGGTTAGGGGCCAACTAGGCCCAAAAGTGACCTGGTTTGGGACGGAATTAAAGCCCAACCAGAAATCTGTAGGGACGGGCGGTGGAACCGCCGGATTGGGCGGTGGCATCGCCCAGAGCCCGAAGTGTCAGGCGGTGGTACCGCCAATACACCGTCTGACAGACATTGACAGGCGGTGGCACTGCCAGTCTCGGAAACTCAAGAGAATTCAAAGTTTGGAGCCCAAATTTGAATCCTCTTGGGGCCTATAAATACCCCTCAATTCTCAGCAGAAAATATAACTTTTTAAAAGCATTAGTTTAAGATAAGAGCCTTAGCAAAGTCTTGTTTTCAAATTTCTTGAGTGTTCACCTCCTTTCTTCTTGTTGAAAAATTGTAAGAGTGTGAACCACTTGTAAAGGTTGTAAGAGGGGTATTAGTCCTTCCCATTCAAGTGATTTGCTAGTGGAAGTTGGAAGCCTCATTGAAGAAGGCTTCGCAAGTGGATGTAGGTCATTTGACCGAACCACTTTAAATTGGCGTGTTCATTGAATCTATGAGTACTTACCTTTCTGCAATCGTTTCCGGTTTCTTACTTTACTCAAGTTACAATCAAAGTGAAATCTCCTTGCATTTTTACGGAATCATTTTCGAACTTACAAGTTTTAATCCGCTGCACTAATTCACCCCCCCTCTTAGTGCCGCTCCGATCCTAACAATTGGTATTAGAGCAAGGCTCACTCTCATATTTGGTTTAATACCCAAGAGAGATGGCTTACTCCGGCATGCATGAGGGTCATTCTATCACACGTCCACCTATGTTTAATGGGTCGGATTACACGTATTGGAAGACCCGTATGAGGATCTTCCTCATTTCCATGGATTTCGAGCTTTGGACTATTGTCGAAAATGGATTTCAAAAATCTTCTCTTCCGATGAGCGAATGGAATGATTCGGAGAAGAAGGTTTTTGCTTTAAACGCAAAGGCTATGAATGCCTTATTTTGTGCACTAGACAAAAATGAGTTTAATCATGTTTCAATTTGTGATTCGGCGTTTGATATTTGGAGAACTCTTGAGGTCACTCATGAAGGCACTAACCGAGTGAAAGAGTCCAAAATCAACATCCTTGTGCACTCTTATGAACTCTTCCGAATGAAACCAAGTGAGTCCATCGGAGACATGTACACCCGTTTCACGGATATCATCAATGGACTCAAAGTTCTTGGTAAAGATTTCTCTAACTTCGAACTAGTAAATAAAATCTTAAGATCCCTTCCTAAAAGTTGGGATCCAAAAGTTATGGCCATTCAAGAGGCCCATGATCGTAAATGCGTAAAAGGCAGTAAGCTATTGAGGAGGTTTGTAGTAAAGATAATATGCTCAAAGTAAATGAAAACCAGAGAGCACCGCAATTTTAGAGTGGTTCGGCCAATCTTGACCTTCATCCACTTTTGGCTTCCTCCACCGACGAGGTCACCGACGTCCACTAGAGGCCTTCCTTCAATAGGCAAAGGCCAACCACCCTTTTACAGTTTTACTCCTTTTGACGGGCTTAGGAGACAACCCTTACAGAATTTTCTCTCCTCTCTTGAAAGATCAGAACTTGGAAGAAAAGAGGGAGAAGAACTTTTGGCCTTTACAACACTTTTGAGCTCTAAAAATCACAGAATAAGATCAGGATTTCAGTGTTTTTGTTGCCCTTTTATTGCTGAAAGGGTGGGGTATTTATAGGCTCCAACTCAGTTTGAATTTCGAGCTCAAAACTATTAATTTTCGGAATTCCAGGGTCTGGCGGTTGCACCGCCTGGCAGAGCTCGAAGACTAAGCCTCTGGGCGGTGCCATCGCTTGTCAGGGGCGGTTGCACCTCCTGCCAGAGCTCGAAGACCAAGCTCATGCGGTGCCACCGCTTGATTGGGGCGGTTGCATCGCCCAACCAGAGCTCAAAGACGGAGCTTAGGCGGTTGCACCTTTGTCAGAGGCGGTTGCATCGCTCAACCAGAGCTCGAAGACTGAGCCCTGGGCGGTGCCACCGCCGACCCAAGCGGTGCCACCTCTGGCCAAGAAATCTGGGTTCGAATGGGTTGATCCATTTGACCCAATTTGGGTATGTCAAGGGCCCAATTGTCCCAAGATTAAGTTAATGGGATCACCTCCCATTTCTAACTTAATCATCGTGCTAACTATGAATTTCTTAAGACATTTACTACAGCTGGCTTCTGGTGCGTCAATCGCTTCTTCCGGTAAGCTTCCGGTGAACTTCCAGCGAACATCCGATGAACCTCTAGCGATGCTCCGACGGACTTCCGGCAAACTCCTGGACTTGTGACGATCCACTTGGTGAGTTCCGACGAGCTTCTTTTGGCAAGCTCCTGGATTTCTCAGATTTGTTCCCGCACAACCTCCGACGACCGTCCGGACTTCCGTCGAACTCCCAACGTGATCATAGTTTTGACTCCGGCGCAACTCCTACTGCATGTCTTACTTTCATCGTAGTTAATCCTGCACACTTATCTCAACATATGGATTAGATAACAAATGACAATTGACGTCATCATCAAAATCTGAGATTCAATAATCTCCCCCTTTTTGATGATGATAATCAATTGATAATGGAGTTAACCTTAACTCCCCCTATCTATGTGCCATAATTGAGATAAGTCATTCTTGAATTCAAAGCCTTTGAATTCGAGAGACATATTGATAAGTTAAAATCATTTAACCTTATCAATACTCCCATCATAATTTTCATCATGATATATCTCTCTGAAAATGATGTCAAGGCTTGACGTCCATTTTCAAAATTTAAAAGTGAATGATGGTAATGGTAGCAATTCATCAAATGGTAAGATATCAATATGTAAAATTTTGAAGTAAGATTTTGATATCTTAACATGATGCACACATTTCAAGTGTTTTAGCAATCATAGCATTTCATCACATGGTAAGATATCAACATATAAAATTACGATGCAGGTTCTTGATATATTAACATGATGCAAATATGGCAATCATAGCAAACATGGCATAATGCAAATATGGCAATCATAGTTATCATCAATTCATATATTTTCGATGATGCAGTCATAGCATGGCATCAATACTCATATATATGCTTCTTTTAACATAATATGGCATTTATAGCATCAATTCATATATTTCTCCCCCTTTGTCATCAACAAAAAGGAGAACGATATAAACAACTTTTAAATATACGTGCGATGCCATGGAGATTATTTACATAGAGTGAAAACTTCTTTCTTTTTATTTGTTATTATCTTTTTTGCATGAAGGAGGAAAGCCATTTGTGTAGTTCAAATCGATAGGATATTAAGGCATGCTTTACAAGGATCTGGATATTTATGTGAATCAAATCCTTGCGCAAAAAATAACTTCCTTTTATAAGAAGGAATCATCAAATTTATTTCTCAAAGGGAATATTTTTCACATGATAAGTCTAAAAGATATGCATTTGCTAGATGATTCTATTTATCAAAAATCAATGATGTGAATCAAAGTCCGAAAGAGAATAATATATTCATGAAATCCGATTGGAACTGAAAATTTAATTTAACACTTTCATGCAATCGGACAAGACTATACAATCATGAAGACATGCTCATTATTATGGAAATTTTTGTATTAATTTTCAACATGTTATTTTAGGCATGTAATGATAATTAAGTGATTTGATCATTCAATCAATAAAGTCCGAATAATTTTTACAAGTTTGTGCATTCGGACACATCAACATCATGGCAATACATCAACATCATGGCAATATTATGTCACATTAACATCATGGAAATGACACATCAATTTCATGGCTATATTACTTTCACATTTATCATGGAACCCAAGACACAAGGTTTTCAAAGTTGGCATTATAGAAACATTTAATTTCAACATGAAATCCGACAATGAGTAATGAGATTGAGCAATGTAACCCTACATATTCTCACCAATTAATATATCAAGTAACCATATCAAAGATTAGTAGTCATCAAGGCATTATGATCAAGGTGAGTAATATAAAGAGTTTACAACAACGTAATTGTTACAACAAGAGGTTATTGTGTCCACATATACAAGCTTATTCAGGATGTGGAAAATTAAAGTGCCTAAATAAAGAGTCAAATTGTCGATGAATTTGCTGCAGTGCAGATAGGATTTGATCTTGCCGGTGTTCAAGCCGATCTTGTCTTTATTCAAATCGGTCCATCCAAATCCCAATGTCTTCGATAGATGATGCATGAGCTTGCTCAAATGGATGTGTTTCCTCAAAGGGACAGATCGGAGGAGATTGAGTACCCCTAAAGACTAGTGTTTCGAGTTCTGGTTCAAGTTGAGGGGGATCGATTCTTCTAGGCATTCTAACCCAATTACCGTTTCTATAAACACATCTCAATCGATGAAGTAGATTTTTGTTTATTATGCTAAACCTATCTACTTTCATCACTTCTTTGTCGGGTGGTATTGGAATATCGTAGGCTTTAAGTATTCTAGTGATTATACCACCATATGGAAGCATCATGTCTCTCTTATATAGTTCTATCATGTTTTGTTGGATAAGGTATCCAAAACAGATGTTATGTCCTTTCATGATCTAATACATGGTTCCTAATTCCATTTGACTTACTTCATCATGATGGTATTGTTTAGGGAGAATGATGCTAGTTAGGATATGATGAAATACTTTAGTGTTTAGTGGTAGTAGATGTTCACAGATTTTAGGAACTATCACTAAGTTGGGATTACCGAAAATTGTTCCTAAGGCTTCAACATATGTTGTCCCAATTGTTTTATTGTCCCACGATCCTCTAAAATAAAGTCCTCTATTTTTTACGGGAATGCCTATCATGTCATAAATGAATTTATCCGTAATGGAGATATGTTGTCCTAAGAGATAGGTAGACATTCTTTCTTCTTCATCTACTTGTAGATTGTTGTAAAACAGTCTAACAAGTCTTGGATAAATGGGTTCACTAATTTGTAAAATAGAGAGTAGATCTAGGTTTGCAAACCATTGGATTGTCTCTAAGTTTCTTAGTTCATCTAAATCTACATGTTTTTCCCTTATTGACACTTCTAAATTCGAAAGAGAAAAATTTTTCAGCATGATATTTTGAATCAAAAAGGGTAAGATCAAAGTCTTCCACTAATCTCCTCTTCCCTTTATCCCTTGAAGATCTTCTAGAGCCCATAATTACTATTATTTAAGAGGATAGTAATGAGCAAGAGTAAATGAATCAAAAACAGAATTTAGAGGCTTCTTAGAGAATACCTTAAGTGAGATCTTCAAGAGAAGGAGAGATTGTTGATCTTTTGCTTTGAAATAAAGAGTATTTGGGATGCTAAGAGGGGAGAAATGGAGGTGGAGAAGCGTTGGAAGAGTAAAGAGGGGAAAGGAGTGAGTTAGGGTCGGTTCCACCGTCGGCCCTAGCTCGGTTTAAAAGGGGCAAGATTGCAGGCAGTTGCACTGCTAGCTGGGGTGGTGCAACCACTTGCAACCCGTGACAGCCGGCGGTGCTACCGCCAGCTGGGGCGGTGCCACCGCCTGCAGGTAGTGAGCACTCGTTTTGACTACTGTGTGGTCTGTTTTGAATGTTTTTGACTTGAGAAGAATTTTTATTTGTGGAGCAGTCAACTTTACTTACGTAATTATGTAAGAATTTTTATTTTAAGATGAGAAATTTTGCATGATCAAGATAGATCTAGTGACGCGCATACTCTACTTCAAATATCGTATTCATGTTTATGACAGTTTATCCAAGTTGGTAAGCTTTGCAAGTCCATGACAAACTTTGCTTACAAGACGTAAGTTCATGAAATAGTTGGATTTGAAAGTAACGAACAAGTCAATTTGATGGGTTCGGAAATCCAGAGGATATGTGAAGGTAGAATCATGGGTTTCCAATTCTGAGGGATCAAATAGGATTGTATTGCTCTTGTAATTTTAATTTTCTAATACTCTTTTTGTTATTTAGGCTAGGGAGCATCGCGTGTTCTTTTTGGATCTCGGGTTATGAATATTGAGAATCCAAAGAGTATGATATTATTTCTTGCTCCCAGCTTCGGATGGTTTACGTTTCTACAAGACAGGATAATTTTTAGGTACCCATTTACTTTTGGGTGCCTGAAAAACTGATCTACATTGTTTGTCATGTTGTATAGAGTTTATCATGGTTCCTTTAGGAACCCAAATTAATTTGTTCGGATTAATTTTCTTGAATGGACAATGATGCATTTTGTATCCATGTTTGCAACAAAAGTTGCATTTGCTTTGGTATCGAACATGTAGGATGGGGCCTTTTATGAAGGTAGTTGGATTTTGGTGAGGATTTCTCACAAATCCGATTCCACTTCTTTTGGTAACGTGACCCTTGTTTATAAGGATCATGTTCAAAGACTTGCTACCAACCTCGAATTTCTTCAGGGTGTCCTTAAGTAGCAAGTTTTCCTTCTGGATAGTTTCTAGATCATGACATTTTATACGAGAGCCTAAACTATTATGATATTCAGTTTTTACTTATCAAAATTACAAGTAAGGCTATCATGCTCCTTTTTAGCAATTTATATTTTCTACTAATGATTTTGAATTCATCAAATAAGTCATGGAAGACATTTAATAATTCATCAAATGATAAATCTGCATCAATTAAATTTGTTACCTCCTCTCCGATGGCCATTAAGGCGTAATGAGCAACTTGCTCGGTGTTGGACTCCTCTTCTTCGGATGCGCTCGAGTCATCCCACGTTGCTTTGAGCGCCTTCTTCTTTGATGTTCTCTTCTTGGCTTGGGAATAATCACTTTTGTAGTGTCCCGGCTTTTTGCACTCGTAGCAAATAACTTGGTCATTTTTGGGTTCAAGTTTATTTTTTGTGTCATTTTTAAACTTTTTTTCTTTTAATGAATTTTTTGAATTTCCTTGTTAGAAGTGCCAAGTCATCATTATAGTCCTCATCACTTGAGTTTTCTCTCAAGTGGTCATCTAAAGTTCTAAGTGCCATATCCTTCCTATTCTTTGGAAGGATGTCTTCTTGCTCTTCATGAGCCTTGCATGTCATTTCATAGGTCATTAATGACCATATTAGTTCTTCAAGAGGGAAGTTGTTTAAATCTTTAGCCTCTTGAATAGCAGTGACTTTAGGGTCCCAACTCTTAGGAAGGGATCTTAGAATCTTATTTACGAGCTCAAAATCTGAAAAACTTTTGCCGAGTCCTTTTAGACCATTGACGATATCCGTGAAACGGGTGTACATGTCACTAATAGTCTTGCTCGGTTTCATTCGGAAAAGTTCGAAAGAGTGTATCAAAAGATTGATTTTTGACTCTTTCACTCTTGTGCCTTCGTGAGTCACTTCGAGTATATGCCAAATATCAAACGCGGTTTCACAAACCGAAACACGATTAAACTCATTTTTATCAAGCGCACAAAATAAGGCATTCATAGCCTTTGCATTAAGAGCGAAAGTCTTCTTCTCCAATTCATTCCAATCGATCATTGGAAGAGAAGACTTCGAAAATCCATTTTCGACAAGATTCCAAAGTTCAAAATCCATTGAAATAAGGAAGATCCTCATTCGGGTCTTCCAATAGGTGTAGTCCGTCCCATTGAACATGGGTGGACGTGTAATAGAATGACCCTCTTGGTTTCCGGTGTATGTCATCTCCCTTGGGTTTTAATTCGTTTGAGAGTTAACCCCACTCTGATACCAATTGTTAGGATCAAAAGCACTAAGAGGGGGGGGGGGGGTGAATTAGTGCAGCGGAAAACTTTCGACAATTAAAACTGCGTTCGTACGATAAGAGCGATTTCGATAGAAAAGCTGATTCGTAGATTACTTTAACTTGTGATCAAGCAAGATGCAGTTAAAGCGAATCTATAAAGGCAGTTTGCAGTTATGATGGAAATCAGAATCTAAGCGCAAACTGAAATATGATGTTCATATGATAAAACTGATTTACGTCTAAACACCGATTTGAAAAATACTGAACTTTGAAACACGATCGTAAATGCGCAGAAGGCAGTAATCTATTGAGGAGGTTTGCATTAAAGATAATATGCTCAAAGTAAATGCAAACTAGAGAGCACCGCGATTTTATAGTGGTTCGGTCAATCTTGACCTACATCCACTTTTGGCTTCCTCCACCGATGAGGTCACCGACGTCCACTAGAGGCCTTCCTTCAATAGGCGAAGGCCAACCACCCTTTTACATTTTCACTCTTTTTGACGGGCTTAGGAGACAACCCTTATAGAATTTTTTCTCCTCTCTTGAAAGATCAGAACTTGGAAGAAAAGAGGGAGAAGAACTTTTGGCCTTTACAATACTTTTGAGCTCTAAATATCACAGAATAAGATCAGGATTTTGGTGTTTTTGTTGCCCTTTTATTGCTGAAAGGGTGGGGTATTTATAAGCTCCAACCCAGTTTGAATTTCGAGTTCAAAACTGTCAATTCCCGGAATTTCGAGGTCTGGCGGTTGCACCGCCTGACTGGGGCAATTGCACCGCCTGGTAGAGCTCGAAGACTGAGCCTCTGGGTGGTGCCACCGCTTTTCAGGGGCGGTTGCACCTCCTGCCAGAGCTCAGAGACTGAGCTCAAGCGTTGCCACCGCCTGACTAGGTCGGTTGCACCACCCAGCCAGAGCTCAGAGATCGAGCTCAAGCGGTTACACCTCTATCAGAGGCGGTTGCACTACCCAGCTAGAGCTCAGAGACTGAGCCCTGGATGGTGCCATCGCCGACCCAAGCGGTGCCACCTCTGGCCAAGAAATCTGGGACCGAATGGGTTAATCCATTCGGCCCAATTTGGATCTATCAAGGGCCCAATTGCCCCAAGATTAAGTTAATGGGATCACCTCCTATTTCTAACTTAATCATCTTGCTAACTATGAATTTCTTAAGACATTTACTATAGCTTTCTTCCGGTGCGTCAATTGCTTCTTCCGGTGAGCTTCCGGCGAACTTCTAGCGAACATCCAACGAACCTCCGGCGATGCTCCGACGGACTTCCGGCAAACTCCTGGACTTGCGATGATCCACTTGGTGAGTTCCGACGAGCTTCTTTTGGCAAGCTCCTGGACTTCTCGGATTTGTTCTCGCAGAACCTCCTACGACCGTCCAGACTTCTGTCGAGCTCTCGAACTCCCAACATGATCATAGTCTTGACTTCTGCGCAACTCCTACTACATGTCTTACTTTCATCGTAGTTAATCCTGCACACTTATCTCAACATATGGATTAGATAACAAATGACAATTGACGTCATCATCAAAATCCGAGATTCAACATGCTCAACTTTTAATTTATCAAAATTACTAATAAGAGAAGCATGTTCCTTTTTTAAAGAGTTATATTTTTTACTCAAGATTCTACGTTCATCAAACAATTCATAAAAAGCACTTGAAAGCTCATCGAAATTTAAATTTGCGTCTAATGAACTTGTTACCTCATCTCTAATAGCCATTAACGCATAGTGAGCAACTTGCTTGGTGTTAGTTGGCTCCTCTTCTTTGGAAGCACTTGAGTCATCCTATGTAGCTTTGAGAGCCTTCTTCTTTAGTTGCCTCCTATTTGCTTGGGGACATTCACTCTTGAAGTGTCCCGACTTCTTGCATTCATAACATATCACTTGTTCTTTCTTAGATTCAAAATTATTTTTAGTATCATTTTTAAATTTATTTCTTTTTATGAATCTTTTCAACTTTCTTTTTAAGAGTGCTAAATCAACATCAAAGTCCTCATCACTTGAGTTTTCTTTTAAGTAGTCTTCGTGAGTTCTCAGTGCTATGTCCTTCCTATTCTTTGGAAGGGTGTCCTCAAGCTTTTCATGAGTTTTACATGTCATTTCATAGGTCATTAGTGACCTAATTTATTCTTCAAGAGGAAAATTATTTAGATCTTTGGCCTCTTGAATGGCCGTTACTATAGGATCTCAACTTTTTGGAAGGGATCTTAAAATCTTATTAACTAGTTCAAAATCCGAGAAACCTTTACCAAGTCCTTTTAGACCATTGATGACAACTGTAAATCGGGTGTACATGTCTCCAATGGTCTCGCTTGGTTTCATTTGAAACAACTCATAAGAATGCACTAAAAGATTAATTTTTGATTCCTTCACTCTACTAGTGTCTTTATGAGTTACTTTGAGTGTGTGCTAAATGTCAAAAGTCGTTTCATAAACTGATACTCAATTAAACTCGTTTTTATCTAATGCACAAAACAAGGCATTCATAGCCTTGGCATTTAAAGTAAAAGTCTTCTTCTCCAACTCATTCCAATCGTTAATTGGAAGAGAAGACTTTTGAAAACCGTTTTCGAAAACATTCTAAAGCTCAAAATCCATTGAAATTAGGAAGATCCTCATTCTAGTATTTCAATATGCATAATCCATCCTATTGAACATGGGCAGACGTGTAATTGAAGGGCCCTCTAGGTTGTTAGCAAATTCCATCTCTCTTGGGTCTGAAACCAAACGAGAGTGAACCTTGCTCTGATACCAATTATTAGGATTAAGAGCGGCACTAAGAGGGGGGGTGAATTAGTGCAGCAAAAAATACTTAGATTATCATATAAAATATTTCATATGTTCGATGAAAACCGAATCAAAAAATAACAACTTGAAACGTATGAGAGCATAAGCAAGATGAGGAGGAGAAGTAGTTTGTTATGAAATAATTTGCAGTTAAAGTAAATTGCACTTATGAAAAGAAAACCAGAATTTAGAGTGGTTCGGTCAACGTGACCTATATCCACTTTTGGATTCCTCCTCCGACAAGGTCTCCGGCATCTACTAAAGGCCTTCCTTTAATAGGTGAAGACCAACCACCTTTTACAGCGCTTTCTCCTTTTCATGAGTTTAAGAGAGAACCTTTATAAGTCTCACACTTCTCTTGAATGATCTCAAAACTTAGAAAGGGAGGAGGAGAATTCTAGCACTTGCTTACAACACTTTTACACCCCAACAACTCAAAAATATCTCAATGCTTTCCTGCTCTTTTATGTAGGAAAAGGTGAGGTTTTTATAGGCCCGAATGACTTCAAAAATAAAGCCAAAAAGTTGTTATGACCCTTTTTCTGAGCTTTTGAATAATATTTTTTGAGTCTATTTAGTTCAGTTATTTATTGAGTCTGTTTAGTTTAGTTAGAGTCAAGTAGAGGTTTATTTAATATTTATTTATTATCAAGAGTCTAAGTCCAGGTGGACTCTAGGTGGAACTCTATAAATAGTAATATAACCCTTTCTTTTGGGAATCAATCAATCAATGAAATGTTATTCCACTCAATGGACAAACCCTAGGAGGTCGATCCTCTCGAAGTGATCATGGAGGGTCGATCCTCTCGAAGCGATCAAGGAGGGTCGATCCCCTCGAAGCGATCAAGGAGGCCGATCCCCTCGCAGCGATCATTATCATTCCCTTTTCTCCCCTTTCTTCCATGATAAAACCTTAGGGTCTTATCATTTGATATCAGAGCGATGATAAGACTTTAGGATCTTAACAATTGGTATCAGAGCAGCGATCCTTGGCGTTTTCACTATTCTCACTACAGTTATCATCTCAAAAAAAAAAAAAAAGAATGCAGGAAAAAAAAAAAAGAAGGAAAGAGATCGTGTGAGAAAGGGTGAAGCCGGCGGCCACTAACCACCACTGCGTTCTCAACCGAGAAGGAAACTCTGCTTCCAGCCACCGACCACCACTGCCTTCTCCATCGCTACCGTTGCCAGTCGCCGCAATCTTCTCCTCGTCGATCCCATCCCTCGGCGAGGCAACCACCACCGCTGTCTCCTTCTCCACCGCTGCCCGCCTCCCATTGCGTCGCAGCGCAGCCGCTCGACCTCTCCTCCTCGGCAATCGTTGGTGACGCTGCTCCCAGCCACGCCACCACCGTTGCATTCTTCTTCACCGCCGTTGCCAGCATCGCCAGCGGCTCCGGCTGTGGTGCGATAGAAATAGAGTACCCTGTTTCCCCTCTCCAGCATCACAACTTCCCAGCCAGCGACGACCCTTGTTGCCACTTTCTCCAACACCGCCGTTGCTTCCCGACCGCTGGATCACTACTGCCTGCCTCCCAGCCGCAACCCTAGCCGTGCCCCCCCCTTGGGTCGTAGCCGCAGTCGTCGGTTGCTGCAGCCCCTGGTTGCAACGATTGTAGAAATAGAGCTTCCTCTGTTGCTGCAACCCCGTCGATCCCTGCCGCGACCCTCGCTGCCTTCTTCTCCACCGCTGCCGTGGCACTCCAGCCATCGACCACCGCTGCTGCCAGCCACTGCAGCCTTCTCCTCAACCACTCATGATCCTTCCAGCCAACCCCTTCTGTGTTGCGACAAAAACAGAGCACGCAGCAACAACCGCCGCACGCAGCAACAAAAAACAGTGGCATCCTCTACTGCCGCAGTCGCCGATTGTAACAACCGCCGCCGCTGCTCCCGGCCAACGACCAACCCCTCATTCAGCAGCAACCACCCTCTAGCAGCGCACACAGCAACTGCAGCAAGTATGCTGCCCGGCCTCAACTCCAGCAGTGCACGCACCACCGATTCCTCTTCTTAACCCTGGCCGCTTCAACGCCGCCTCCCCCTTGCTTAGCATCTTCTACCACAACCTCAGGTTGTCATCACTGCAGCCTCAACCCCGCTGCCCGGCGATTGCCTCTTGAGTCGCAGCAGCTGCAGCCACATCAACGCAGTCGCCTTCCAACCCCAGCGCTCTCACCCCATGTAGCGATAGAAACAGGACAGCAACACTTCCTCCAATGCAACAACCGCAGCATTGCCCTTGGCCACCACCTCCTCGGCAACTTCGCATCGACAGTGTTGATGCCTTTGATCGACACCAAAAACAGGAGTTGAGATTACAGATTTGTAGTATTACGTAATGGCCACTAATAACTTAGTGAAGGCATAAATGGAAGCGATGGAAACTAGAATTGAGAACCGACTACAATAAATTCTTCATGATTTCAAAAAGAGCTTGTTGGAGCATTTTAGCGGGTTTCAACAAGATGGGAGCTCAAGTTCTACATTGCACATATATGAAAATACAGGAAAAAGGCCCCAAAATTGTGACACAAACTATTTACACATGAAGGTGGAATTTCCGAGATGGAAAGATGGAGATCTGACTAGTTGGATCTCTAGGGCAGAAAATTTTTTCCATTTTCACAGAACTCTAGAAGAATCCAAGGTGGAAATAGCCTCAATCCAGCTCGATGGAGATGCACTCCAGTAGTACGATTAGTATAAAACTGTTTACGGAGTTCCTTCATGGGAGAAATTGAAAA
Organism: Musa acuminata AAA Group; assembly: GCF_036884655.1. Taxonomy (NCBI): domain Eukaryota; kingdom Viridiplantae; phylum Streptophyta; class Magnoliopsida; order Zingiberales; family Musaceae; genus Musa; species Musa acuminata. The sequence continues at coordinate 12,720,487 of NC_088347.1, read as the reverse complement.
GAGGGCTTATTGTTCGATTTGGCACGTCCGAATATGAGAATGTTGATGTCCAGATCACCAAAATTTATCAAACTTCTACAATGTTAGAATATCAGAATAGGTTTGAAAGATTATCAAATCAAGCTAGAGATTGGTCAGAACGATAACTTCTACATACATTTATTGAAGGGCTTAATCTGGAGATCCAGTGTGAAGTTAAGGCTCGTCAACCCTGCACTACGATAGCTGCGATCTCATTTGCACATCTACATGAGAAAAAAATTAGCAAGGAAAGATCAGCAAGGGGTTTGCACTATGATGAAAAGTGGAGTACGGAGCACCAATGTAAACAAGGGCAACATCTGATGATTGAGCCAATTAGAGAGGAACCGAAAGCAGAAGAGTTGGACTCCGATTTTGAAGGTGTGGAAACTAATGAAGATATTGAAGCCATCACACATACAGTACATGCATTAGCTAGCTATGTTAACCCAAAAACTATGAAAATCATAGGAACATTGAAGCATCAGCCTATCACTATTTTGATTGATATATGCAGCACTAATAATTTTATGGACAGGAAAGTTGCAGCCCGATTAGCTTACCACATTGAAGGCTGTGATAGAGTCGAAGTAAAGATCGTTGATGGACAAATTTTAACTTATGATAGCAAAGGTTAGGAGTTTCTTGCAATGATTACTATACTGAAAGACTTACCTATTGCTTACATTGTCAAAAAGTGGAGACCATACTTACTTGATCAACGGATTGTGATGCGTTGTAGATAACCTATGATTGAAGTACTGAAAGAGAAGCTCCCCGATATTGATGTTGCTCAGCCTTGAGGACAAGGCTGATTTGAAGAGGGAGGAACTGTTAGGACCCTTTTTTCGAGCTTTTAAATAATATTTATTGAGTCTATTTAGTTCAGTTGTTTATTGAGTCTATTTAGTTTAGTTAGAGTCAAGTCGAGGTTTAAATAATATTTATTTATTATCAAGAGTCCAAGTCTGGGTGGACTCTAGGTGGAACTCTATAAATAGTAATATAACCCTTTCTTTTGGGAATCAATCAATCAATGAAATGTTATTCTACTCAGTGGACAAACCCTAGGAGGTCGATCCTCTCGAAGTGATCAAGGAGGGTCGATCCCCTCGAAGTGATCAAGGAGGGCCGATCCCATTGAAGCGATCAAGGAGGGCGATCCCCTCAAAGCGACCATTATCATTCCCTTTTCTCTCTTTTCTTCCACGATAAGACCATAAGACCTTAGGGTCTTATCATTTAGTATCAGAGCGACGATAAGACTTTAGGGTCTTATCAAAAGTGTTTAATCCTGGATTTTCAGGGTTCTGGCGGTACCACCGCCATTACTGGGTGGTACCATCGCCTGACACTTGACATTGGGCGATACTACCGCCTGGCAAAGCTCGGAGACTGAGGTCTGGCAGTACTACCGCCTAACAGGGGTGGTACCACCGTTGGCAGCAATAACTATCAGTGGTACCACCACCTAGATTTTCTAGGGCACTACTTTCTAGGCGGTGCCACCGTTGGCCAAGAATTAAGGGGATGAATTGGGTGTTCAATTCGGCCCAATTCATCCATGTTAAAGGCCTAATTGGCCCCTAATTAAGTTAGTGGGATTATCTCCCAATCCTAACTTAATTTATGCTTTAACTATGACAATTAAGATATGTTTACTGCACTTCTTATTTCGATGCGTTAGTTGCTCTTTAGGCGAGCTTCCAGCGTACTTCTAGTGAACATCCGATGAACTCTCGGCAATGCTCCGGCGGACTCTCGACAAGCTCCTGGACTCTGCGACAATCTTCCTGGCGAGTTTCGAGGAGCTTCTTTGGCATGCTCTTGGACTTCTCGGTTGGTTCCGGCAGAACTTCCGACGAACGTCGGGACTTCAGACGAACTCTCAAACTCCCAACGTGATCTTTATCGTGACTCCGGCACAACATATGTCTTACTGCTATCATAGTTAATTCTGCACACTTTTCTGAACATATAGATTAGATCAAACAAATTACAATTGACTTCATCATCAAAATCCGAGATTCAACATGCATATCTAAAACTTGCTAGCTTGCCCAACTCAAAAGAGAAGCAAGAATTACTAGCTTGGACATCCCAAGTAGAAGCAAAATTGCTAGCTTGCACTTCTCAAAAGAGATGAAAGGACTCGCTATCTTGAACGTCACCAAAAATTACTATCTTGCCTATCTCAAGAAACAAATATGCAATCTTACATATCTTTAAAATTAATGATGAAAAAATTTGCTAGCTTGTATTTTGTAAAACTTGTATATCACAAAAACTAGCTAAATGCACTTCTCCTTTTTGTTGATGATAAAGGAGGAGAAGTGTGATGATGTTATGCGTGATTTTATGATCACATGATTGCTTTGACTTGAATTCAATTTGAATTTAAGAGTTATATCAATATGGCATATTGATAGGGGGAGTTAAGGTTAACTCCATCATCAATTGGTTGTCATCATCAAAGAGGGGGAGATTATTGAATCTCGAATTTTGATGATGAAACCAATTGAGAGTGTTTATGATTTGATCTATATTTTGAGTGACATAAGAAGCTTTGATCAGGGAGAGACAATTAAAGTAGGAAGAATCATGTTGGGCTAGAGAAAAATATGTCACAAGATTGGACGTCGAGCCGAAGGATCGGTCGACGTATCGATAGAAGGCTTCGGGCCATGGATTCGGACATTGAGCCAAGAAAAGTGGAGAGTGTGCCAAGGAAATCGGAGATACGGAGGTCAATTGGCCGATTGGGAAATAGGTCGCAAGAGAGGACAATGTGCCGAAGAATCAGACGAAGCATCGATAAACCAATGACATGTCGGACAACTTTGATTCAAGCTTTGTAATAATTGTCTAGATCGAAGTAGGTTTTAAGTGCGCAGGATTAACTATGATAGCAAGGCATAAAGCAAAATAAAGTCCTGGAGTTAAGAACAAGATTTTATTAGGAGTTCGAGAGTTCATCGGAAGTCCGAACATTCATTGGAAGTTCTATCAGAATTGATTGAGAAGCCTAGGAGCTAGCCAAAGAAGCTCATCGGAATTGTTAAGAAGATCATTGTGAAGTCCAAGAGCTTACCGGGAGTCCGCTGGAACATTGCCAAGAGATCGTTAGAAGTTCACCGGAAGCTCGCCGGAAGAAACCTAGACTTACGGACATATTTAGCTTAGTGTATGCCTTAAAATTTATAGTTAGCACATAATTGGGTTAGAATTGGGCCAATTCAATTAGGGGCCAATTGGACTTAAATTGAGTATGATTTAGGCTCATTATTAGGCCCATTCAATGACCCAAATGTTGTGCTAGGCGGTGGCACCACTAAAACAAGCGATAGAACCGCTTGTGAGTTGGAAAACTCAAAAAACTCAGTCTCCAAGGTTGTCAGGCGGTGGTACCGCTCGGTAATAGTGTGTCAGGTGATGGTACCACTAGATTGGGCAGTGGTACTACCCAGTGTCAGTGCAGTAGGTGGTGGTACCGCCCAACATAGGTGGTGGTACCGCTAGGACCCGGGAAACCCAGGATAAGACCTTTTTTAGCTCCAATTTTGAAGTCATTTGGGGTCTATAAATACCTCAGCTATTCCTGCATAGAATAGCAAGAAAGATTGAGCAAAACTTTATGATTCTAAAGTTGTAAACCCTATTAGAAAGTTGAGTTCCTTCCTCCTAAAACTTTGAGAGAGTTCTAAGGGAGGTGTATAAAAGCATAATTGGTCTTTGACCATTGAAGAAAGACCGTTAGTGGATGCTGGTGGCCTTAATAGAAGAGGAATCGGTGGAGTGGATGTAGGTCACGATAATCGAACTACTATAAAAATCTGGTTTGCATTTCTTTTCAGCAATTTACTTTAAATTACAAAATGTCTTACTTATTTACTTTCTCATTATACTCTTTTATACGCTTTTAAAGTTTAGTATTTCCGATATCGGTTTGCATCGAACGTACGAAAATTTCAGAACTGATGTAATTTTATCCATTGCACTAATTCACCCCCCCCCCCTCTTAGTGCTAACTCATTCCTAACAAATTTGTATAATGATATGAATATGGGGTAAACATTAGTTTTTGTGATTGTTTAGAATACCATACTTGTGGATTTATGAGGTGGTTATTGTCTTGGTGAGTTGGTTTTAGATTTTACGATTCATCAAGTAATGTGGTATATAATTTTAAATTACACAGGTCTTATGAATTATGGAATTATGGATGTGACTTGAATGTTTTCTCATTGTCCTCAAATATGTGTTTAGATCCTAAAATAGATTGTCGTTGAATTTTAATATTATCGATTTGGCAGGGGGCGTGACAATCTAAAGGGAGAAGTGAGGTCTAAGAAAGAGAGGCTTGTAAGGGTTATCTCCTAAACCCGTAAAAAGGAGAAAGAGTGTAAAAGGGTAGTTGATCTTTGCCCTTTGTAGGAAGATCATTAGTTGATGCTAGTGTTCTCGACAGAAGAGGAATCGAGAGTGGATATAAGTCACGATGACCAAACCCCTATAAAATTTGGTTTGCATTTCTATTTGTGCAATTTACCTTTACTGCAAACTGCCTTACTTGCAGGGCACACTAAGAGTGGATGATCCTCGATCGACACTCAATAGCCCTCGTAAGGTTGATTGCCACTCTCGATGACCTGCTATGTTAGATATGAGACATTTAAACCTATAAGTCCGGTATCAAAGAATGGAGCATTCATACAAGACATCCTTGGTGTCTCAAGTCTAAGAACCAAATTCACCATTGGGACTACAAAATCACATTCTGATAATAAGGCATCATCAACCATCCAGTATTACGTAAGTAGATCAATCGGTGAACTCATTCTCCAATGAGCACATGTATTGTATCCCTAGTGTCCCCACATGAGCAACTATGAGACTAGTTGCATTCATCATGTGGACGGGTATATAACATACCAATATGTCCGATTATCTCGATGTCTCTCTTGAGTAACCTATGATTGGGATTATTTAGGATCTGTGTTTAAAGGTAAATCGATCTCATTATCGTGATCTTATCATGATCCAATTCCCATTGCATAGATCCAAGGACATCACAATATATACATGTATATATACAATAGTCAATATAAAGTGATAAAATATCAAAATACAATAAGTAAAAAGATTGCATGTCAAGTTACACATGTCATCACTCACATGATTGGCTTGTAGGACACATACTGTTGAATCTCGGATTTTGATGATGAAGTCAATTGTCATTTGTTATCTAATCTATGTGTTGAGATAAGTGTGCAGGATTAACTACGATGAGAGTAAGACAAGCAGCAGGTGTTGCGCCGGAGTCAAGATCATGATCACGTTGGGAGTTCGAGAGTTCGACGGAAGTTCGGACGGTCGTCGGAGGTTCAGCGAGAACAGATCCGAGAAGTCCAGAAGCTTGCCAAGCGAAGCTCGTCGGAACTCGCCAAGTGGATCGTCGCAAAGTCCAAGAGTATGCCGGATGTCCGCAGAAGGATCACCGAGGGTTTATCGGATGATCGACGGAAGTTGGCCGGAAACTCGCCGGGAGAAGCGATTGACGCATCGGAGCAAAGCTGCAGAAGTTGTCTTAGAGTTAATCGTAGTTAGCATGATGATTAAGCATGAAAATGGGAGGTGATCCCATTAGCTTAATCTTGGGGCAATTGGGCCCCTGAAAAGATTCAAATTGGGCTGAATGGAGTGAACCATTCGGACCCTGATTGCACCAGGAGGTGCAACCGCCCCAGCCAGGAGGTGCAACCGCCTGGGCTGTGGGGTTGGGAGGTGCAACCGCCCCAGCCAGGAGGTGCAACCGCCAGGGCTGCGAGGCTGGGAGGTGCAACCGCCCCAGCCGAGAGGTGCAACCGCCCAGAGCTCAGTCTTCGAGCTAGACTGGGCGGTGCAACCTCCTCTGCCAAGAGGTAGCACCGCCAGAGCTCAAGTTTCGAGCTCTGCCAGGCGATGCAACCATCGAGCTCAGTCTTCGAGCTCTGGCAGAGAGGTACATCAGCCTGAGCTCAGTCTCGAGCTCTGCCAGGTGATGCAATCACCAAGCTCAGTCTTCGAGCTCTGGCAGAGAGGTGCATCAGCCTGAGCTCAGTTTCGAGCTCTGCCAGGTGATGCAACCACCGAGCTCAGTTTCGAGCTCTGCCAGGTGATGCAACCACCAAGCTCAGTCTTCGAGCTCTGCCAGGTGATGGAACCATCGAGCTCAGTCTTCGAGCTCTGGCAGAGAGAAGCAATCGCCTGAGCTCAGTCTTCGAGCTCTGCCAGGCGGTGCCACCTCTCCAGTCAAGAGGTGCAACCGCCTGATCCCAGAATTCTGGGATTTGATCGATTTGATCGTTTTGAGCTCGAATTTTGAATTGGGTTGGGGCCTATAAATACCCCACCCATTCAGCACTGAAAAGATACAGACCTACACCGAAATCTTGATCTTTTCTGTGATTCTAAGAGCTCAAAAGTGTTGTAAAGCCTTTAAGTCTCCTCCTTCTGTTCTTCAAGTTTTCAGTTGTAAAGTGAGGAGAGAAAGGTCTGTAAAGGTTGTCTCCTGAGCCTGTCAAAAGGAGAGAAATTGTAAAAGGGTAGTTTGGCCTTCGCCCATTGAAGGAAGGCACCTAGTTGACGTCGGCAACCTCGTCGGTGGAGGAAGCCAAAAGTGGAGTAGGTCAAGGCTGACCGAACCACTCTAAATCTCTGGTTTGCGTTTATTTTCGAGCACTTTATCATTACTGCAAACCTCCTTCATTACTACTGCTCTCTGCGCTTTCACGAACAAGTTCTAAGTGCTGTTCTTCCGAATCTGCATTCAGACGTAAATTCGTATTTTCATACATTACAGTTTACGTTTACGTTTGATTCTGCAGAACTGTCTTCCATGCTTTTACGAACGAGCTTCTTTGCAGTTTATACTTACATTTTGATCCTATTGATAACTGCAAACTTTCCTCTACGATTTTACGAACGAGTTTCAGCATTTAGACGTAAAACTGCATTCAGACGTAAATTGGCTTTCCTCGCTCAATCATCAGATCTCAGTTCACGTTTACGTCTTGATTCCAATTGCATACTGCCTTCTGCGAGTATACAAACAAGTTTCAAAGTTTAGACGTAAATCTGCGTCTAGACGTAAAACTGCGTTTAGACGTAAATCTGCGTTTAGACGTAAATCTGAGTTTAAGACGTAAATCTGAGTTTAGACGTAAATCTGTGTTTAGACGTAAAACTGCGTTTAGACGTAAATCTGCGTTTAGACGTAAATCTGCGTTTAGACGTAAAACAGCGTTTAGACGTAAATCTGAGTTTAGACGTAAACTGCGCTTAGACGCAAAACTGCGCTTAGACGCAATCTGCGCTTAGACGCAAACTGCACTTAGATACAAACTGAGAATTTGCTTTTGCATCATAACAGTTTTTGAACGAACGCAGCTTTTGGTTTTTAATCGCTGTAAGATTTCCGCTGCACTAATTCACCCCCCCCCCCCTCTTAGTGCTCTCGATCCTAACAATTGGTATCAGAGCAAGGTTAACTCTCTAAAGGATTAAAACCCAAGAGAGATGGCTTACGCCGGAAACCAAGAGGGGCATTCAATTACACGTCCACCCATGTTCAGTGGAACGGACTACACTTACTGGAAGACCCGAATGAGGATCTTTCTTATTTCTATGGATTTTGAACTGTGGAACCTTGTTGAAAATGGATTTTCAAAATCTTCTCTTCCAATGATCGATTGGAACGATTTGGAGAAGAAGGCTTTCGCTCTTAATGCAAAGGCTATGAATGCCTTATTTTGCGCACTTGATAAAAACGAGTTTAATCGTGTTTCAACTTGCGAAACTGCTTTTGATATTTGGCACACACTTGAAGTGACCCACGAGGGCACAAGTAGAGTGAAAGAGTCAAAAATCAATCTGTTGCTGCATTCTTTTGAACTTTTCCGAATGAAACCGAGTGAAACCATTGGCGACATGTTTACCCGTTTCACGGATGTCGTCAACGGTCTAAAAGGACTCGGAAAAAGTTTTTCGGATTTTGAACTCGTAAATAAAATACTAAGATCCCTTCCTAAAAGTTGGGATCCTAAAGTCACTGCCATTCAAGAGGCAAAGGATCTGCGCAACTTCCCTCTTGAAGAACTAATCGGGTCATTAATGACCTACGAAATGACTTGCAAAGCTCATGAAGAGCAAGAAGACATCCTTCCACAGAACAGGAAGGATATGGCACTTAAAACTTCTGAATGCCACTTGAGAGAAAACTCAAGTGATGAGGACTGTGATGATGACTTGGCACTTTTGACAAGAAAGTTTAAGAAATTCTTCAAAAGAAACAAGTTTAAAAACGATGTGAAAAATAAACTTGAACCCAAGAAGGACTAAGTGATCTGCTATGAATGTAAAAAGCCGGGGCACTACAAAAGTGATTGTCCCCAAGTCAAGAAAAGAACAACAAAGAAGAAGGCACTCCAAGCAACATGGGATGATTCGAGCGCATCTGAGGAAGAGGAGTCCAACACCGAGCAAGTTGCTCATTACGCCTTTATGGCCATCGAAGAGGAGGTAACGGATTTATTAGATGCTGATTTATCTTTCGATGAATTATTAAATGCCTTCCATGATTTATTTGATGAATGCAAAGTTATAAATAGAAAATACAAGTTGCTAAAAAAGGTACATGATAATCTTACTTGTGAGTTTGATAAGTTAAAAGTCGAACATCATGATAGTTTAAATTCATGTATCAAATGTCATGATTTAGAAACTATACAAAAAGAAAACTTGCTACTTAAGGACACCTTGAAGAAATTCGAGGTTGGTAGCAAGTCATTAAACATGATCCTTACAAACAAGGGTCATGCTCCCAAAAGAAGTGGGATTGGATTTGTGAGGAGTCCTCACCGAAATCCAACTACCTTTGTAAAAGGCCCCATCTTACATGTTCAACACCAAACCAAGTGCAACTTTTGTTGCAAATCTGGACACAAGACACATTGTTGTCCATTCAAGAAAATAAGTCCAAACAAATTAATTTGGGTTCCTAAAGGAACCATGATAAACTCTATGCAACATGGTAGAAAATGTAGATCTATTTATGAGGCACCCAAAAGCAAATGGGTACCTAAACATCATCCTTTCTTGTAGAAAACTAAACAATCGCAAGCTAGGAGCAAGAAATGGTACCTTGATAGTGGATGCTCAAGGCATATGACCGGAGATCCATCTCAATTCTCTAAGCTCTCTAGCATAGACGAAGGATATGTCACCTTCGGAGATAACAACAAGGGTAAAATCATTGGCAAAGGAACCATAGGTAACAAATCCAACCTCTCTATTGAAGATGTTTTACTAGTTGATGGTTTAAAACATAACCTCTTGAGCATTAGTCAATTATGTGATAAAGGATATATTATAAGATTTGAATCTAATGCCTGCATCATTGAAAAACACACAAAAATATATCTATGATTGCATTAAAACAAAACAACGTATACACTATTGACATCAATGACTTATGTGATGAAATGTGCTTTGCCGTTATGAATGAGGATGCTTGGCTATGGCATAGAAGATTAGGTCATGCTAGCATGAAACTAATCAATCAAGTATCATCTAGAGAACTTGTAAGAGGAATTCCTCATATCAAGTTCATCAAAGATAATGTATGTGATGCTTGCCAATTAGGTAAGCAAATTAGGGGTAGCTTCAAAGCTAAGAATCAAATAAGCACCTCTAGGCCCTTACAATTGATCCATATGGATTTGTTCGGACCAATCTCTACATCGAGTCTAGGAGGTAGCAAATACGCCTTTGTCATTATTGATGACTACAGCAGATATACATGGACCTACTTCTTAAAACAAAAAAATGAATGCTTTAGACATTTTACCAAGTTTTGTAAACTTGTTCAAAATGAGAAGGAATCTATGATTTCGTCAATTAGAAGTGATCACGGTGGAGAATTTCAAAACCATGACTTCCAAGAATTCTGTGAACTCAACGGATACAATCATAACTTCTCTACTCCAAGAAATCCTCAACAAAATGGGGTAGTAGAAAGAAAAAATCGAAATTTACAAGAAATGGCAAGAACCATGTTGAATGAACATAGCCTACCCAAATATTTTTGGGCCGAAGCTGTAAACACTGCATGCTATATTTTAAATAGAGTCCTAGTAAGACCCTTACTCACCAAAACTCCTTATGAGTTATGGAATAACAAAAAACCCAATGTCTCATATTTTAAAGTCTTTGGGTGTAAGTGTTTTATCTTGAATGAAAAGGATAACTTAGGAAAATTCGATGCTAAATCTGATGAAGGAATCTTTCTTGGTTATTCTTCGGTTTCTAAGGCTTTTCGCATCTTCAATAAAAGAACCTTAATTATTGAAGAATCCATCCATGTTGTTTTCAATGAGATTTCAGAAATTAAGAAAAATGATCTTGATGATGATGTTAATTTTGATTCCTTGAATTTAAACGAAACCCCGTCTCCAAATAGCAACTTGGTTGCATCCACTTCCAAAACATCCTTACCCAAGGATTGGAAGTATATAGATGCTCATCCTAAGGAGCTAATCCTAGGAGACACATCAAAGGGGGTTCAAACACGATCTTCTTTTAAAAACTTTTGTGCCAACGCCGCTTTTCTCTCCCAAATTGAACCCAAATGTGTTGATGAAGCCATGAAAGATAATTCATGGATTATCGCAATGCAAGATGAATTAAATCAATTTGAGAGAAATGAGGTGTGGACGCTTGTTCCTAGGCCAAATGACCATTTAGTAATTGGTACTAAATGGGTCTTTAGAAACAAGCAAGATGAAAATGGTATCGTGGTTAGAAACAAGGCTAGATTAGTGGCCAAAGGTTTCAACCAAGAAGAAGGTATCGATTACGAAGAAACCTTCACACCTGTGGCTCGATTGGAAGCCATAAGGATGCTCCTTGCCTACGCTAGTTGCAATAATTTTAAGTTATTTCAAATGGATGTTAAAAGCGCTTTTCTAAATGGTTTCATTTCCGAAGAAGTTTATGTTGAACAACCTCCTGGATTTGAAAATAATGGCTACCCTAATCATGTGTTTAGATTAACTAAAGCTCTCTATGGTTTAAAACAAGCCCCAAGGGCTTGGTATGAGAGACTTAGCTCTTTTCTCATTGAAAATAATTTCATAAAAGGCAAGGTTGATACTACATTGTTTATCAAGAATTTTGAAAATGATTTTCTCATTGTTCAGATTTATGTTGATGATATTATCTTTGGTTCTACAAATGAATCTCTTTGTGAATCCTTTGCGAAAACTATGAGTCATGAATTCGAAATGAGTCTAATGGGAGAGTTAACATTCTTCTTAGGCCTACAAATCAAACAACTAAGCAATGGCATCTTTATTAGTCAAACCAAATATGCTGTGAGTTTGCTAAAGAAGTTCAAAATGAATAATTCAAAAGCCATTGACACTCCTATGAGCACCTCCACTAAGTTAGAAATTGATGAGAATGGAGAAAGCTTCGATCAAAAAACCTATAGGGGTATGATAGGAAGTTTACTTTACCTCACTGCCACCAGACCAGACATCATGTTCAGTGTAGGACTTTGTGCTAGATTTCAATCAGACCCTAAGATATCTCATCTCAAAGCAGTCAAAAGAATACTCAGATATCTTAATGGAACTACCAATCTAGGATTATGGTACCCAAAATCAGAAAATTTTGAATTAACAACTTATGCTGATGCGGACTTCGCTGGTTGTAAACTAGACAGAAAAAGCACATCAGGATCATGTCAATTTTTAGGACATGCCCTTGTATCCTGGTCATCTAAGAAACAAAACTCGGTTGCCCTATCAACAACCGAAGCTGAATACATTGCAGCAAGTGCATGCTGTGCACAAGTTGTATGGATGAAAAACACTTTAGAAGATTACAAAGTGAATCTTAAAGATATTCCCATTAAATGTGATAACACGAGTGCAATATGCTTAACTAAAAATCCTATACAACACTCAAGAACAAAACACATTGATATTAGACATCACTTTATACGAGATCATGTCACTAATCATGATGTAACCATAGAGTTTATTGATACCAAACATCAACTGGCTGATATCTTCACAAAACCCCTATGTGAAGAACAATTTGATTACATAAGAAGAGAATTAGGAATGTTGATGTGTCCGAATACTTAAACTAGTTAAAATTATTTTTCGGATGTTATTACTATTACATGCCTTGACAACGCTTGATCAAATAACATGTTGCAAATTATGTGACAAATATTTTTAACCAAATGCATGTAAGAAGTTCATTTTTCGGTTTGTATGCTAAAATGGGATGTTCCTGTACACTCTTATGAAAACTCTTTGAAAAATGACTTTCCTCCGTCAAGCGACAAACAATAAAGAGTTATATGTGTCATGACTTCCTTTATATGCTTAATAATGCTATCATGCTTTTTGTTGATGACAAAGGGGGAGAAATATATGAATTGATAAACACTATGTCATAGCTGAACTGCCATAATCAACTGCCATAATCATGTCTATGTCATAGTTGCAAATACTTGAGTGATGCTATAAACAATGTTATGCCATCCTTGCATCACCAAGAGATATGTGAACATGTGCTATAGTTTGCATCATATCTTGATTTGATATTCTATAGAAAATGCAAACTTGCTAGAAAATCTCAAATGTGTGCATCATGTAAAAAGTCCTTCGTAGCTTTATATTATTACATGATGAATAGTTACAAACACTATCATACAAACTTGATAATGTATGTCATGCCTTGACATCGTTCTTGAAGAGATACATCATGATGGGCATCATGATGGGAACATTGATAAGTTTAACTGATCTAACTTATCAATACGTCACTTGAATTCTTAGGTCCTGAATTCAAGGTTGACTTATCTCAACTATGGCATATAGATAGGGGGAGTTAAGGACAACTCCTTTATCAATTGATTGTCATCATCAAAAAGGGGGAGATTGTTGAATCTCGGATTTTGATGATGAAGTCAATTGTCATTTGTTATCTAACCTATGTGTTGAGATAAGTGTGCAGGATTAACTACGATGAGAGTAAGACAAGCAGCAGGTGTTGCGCCGGAGTCAAGATCATGATCACATTGGGAGTTCGAGAGTTCGACGGAAGTTCGGACGGTCGTCGGAGGTTCAGCGAGAACAGATCCGAGAAGTCCAGAAGCTTGCCAAGCGAAGCTCGTCGGAACTCGCCAAGTGGATCGTCGCAAAGTCCAGGAGTATGCCGGATGTCCGCAGAAGGATCATCGAGGGTTATCGGATGATCGACGGAAGTTGGCCGGAAACTCGCCGGGAGAAGCGATTGACGCATCGGAGCAAAGCTGCAGAAGTTGTCTTAGAGTTAATCGTAGTTAGCATGATGATTAAGCATGAAAATGGGAGGTGATCCCATTAGCTTAATCTTGGGGCAATTGGGCCCCTGAAAAGATTCAAATTGGGTCGAATGGAGTGAACCATTCGGACCCTGATTGCACCAGGAGGTGCAACCGCCCCAGCCAGGAGGTGCAACCGCCTGGGCTGTGGGGTTGGGAGGTGCAACCGCCCCAGCCAGGAGGTGCAACCGCCAGGGCTGCGAGGCTGGGAGGTGCAACCACCCCAGCCGAGAGGTGCAACCGCCCAGAGCTCAGTCTTCAAGCTAGACTGGGCGGTGCAACCTCCTCTGCCAAGAGGTAGCACCGCCAGAGCTCAAGTTTCGAGCTCTGCCAGGCGATGCAACCATCGAGCTCAGTCTTCGAGCTCTGGCAGAGAGGTACATCAGCCTGAGCTCAGTCTCGAGCTCTGCCAGGTGATGCAATCACCAAGCTCAGTCTTCGAGCTCTGGCAGAGAGGTGCATCAGCCTGAGCTCAGTTTCGAGCTCTGCCAGGTGATGCAACCACCGAGCTCAGTTTCGAGCTCTGCCAGGTGATGCAACCACCAAGCTCAGTCTTCGAGCTCTGCCAGGTGATGGAACCATCGAGCTCAGTCTTCGAGCTCTGGCAGAGAGAAGCAATCGCCTGAGCTCAGTCTTCGAGCTCTGCCAGGCGGTGCCACCTCTCCAGTCAAGAGGTGCAACCGCCTGATCCTAGAATTCTGGGATTTGATCGATTTGATCGTTTTGAGCTCGAATTTTGAATTGGGTTGGGGCCTATAAATACCCCACCCATTCAGCACTGAAAAGATACAGACCTACACCGAAATCTTGATCTTTTCTGTGATTCTAAGAGCTCAAAAGTGTTGTAAAGCCTTTAAGTCTCCTCCTTCTGTTCTTCAAGTTTTCAGTTGTAAAGTGAGGAGAGAAAGGTCTGTAAAGGTTGTCTCCTGAGCCTGTCAAAAGGAGAGAAATTGTAAAAGGGTAGTTTGGCCTTCGCCCATTGAAGGAAGGCACCTAGTTGACGTCGGCAACCTCGTCGGTGGAGGAAGCCAAAAGTGGAGTAGGTCAAGGCTGACCGAACCACTCTAAATCTCTGGTTTGCGTTTATTTTCGAGCACTTTATCATTACTACAAACCTCCTTCATTACTACTGCTCTCTGCGCTTTCACGAACAAGTTCTAAGTGCTGTTCTTCCGAATCTGCATTCAGACGTAAATTCGTATTTTCATACATTACAGTTTACGTTTACGTTTGATTCTGCAGAACTGTCTTCCGTGCTTTTACAAACGAGCTTCTTTGCAGTTTATACTTACATTTTGATCCTATTGATAACTGCAAACTTTCCTCTACGATTTTACGAACGAGTTTCAGCATTTAGACGTAAAACTGCATTCAGACGTAAATCGGCTTTCCTCGCTCAATCATCAGATCTCAGTTCACGTTTACGTCTTGATTCCAACTGCATACTGCCTTCTGCGAGTATACAAACAAGTTTCAAAGTTTAGACGTAAATCTGCGTCTAGACGTAAAACTGCGTTTAGACGTAAATCTGCGTTTAGACGTAAATCTGAGTTTAAGACGTAAATCTGAGTTTAGACGTAAATCTGTGTTTAGACATAAAATTGCGTTTAGACGTAAATCTGCGTTTAGACGTAAATCTGCGTTTAGACGTAAATCTGCGTTTAGACGTAAAACAGCGTTTAGACGTAAATCTGAGTTTAGACGTAAACTGCGCTTAGACGCAAAACTGCGCTTAGACGCAATCTGCGCTTAGACGCAAACTGCACTTAGATACAAACTGAGAATTTGCTTTTGCATCATAACAGTTTTTGAACGAACGCAGCTTTTGGTTTTTAATCGCTGTAAGATTTTCGCTGCACTAATTCACCCCCCCCCCCTCTTAGTGCTCTCGATCCTAACACATACGACTAGCAATCTCCTACTTGACCTAAAGTCAATCACTTATGTGTTTGATCCACTCTTGTATTGCTCAAAGACAATCTAAGACAACGACTTTGTCATTGGATCTATAATATTATCTTCGGATTGAACTCTTTCTACTACTACATCTCCTTTGGTCATGATCTCTCTAATAAGTTGGAACCTCCTAAGAACACTTCTGATGAGACCTGGGTTCATTTATTTGAGCAATCGCCCCATTGTTATTGTAATATAAGGGAATCGGCTCCTCGCTGCCTAGCATGACTCCCAGATCTGTGATGAACTTTCTCATTCAAACTCCCTCTTTTGCTGTTTTTGCTATAGTAATGTGCTCCACCTCTATAGTCGAGTCAGCAATAGTATCTTGCTTGGAACTCTTCTAGCACACTACTCCTCTATTCAAGGTATACACATATCCCAAATTTGACTTGCTATCATCGACATCGGATTGAAAACTCGAGTTTGTGTAGCTTTCAACACTGAGGCTACTACCTCTATATACTAGTAAAAGATCCTTAGTCCTTCTCAAGTACTTATGGATATACTTTACTGCTTTCTAGTACTCCAAGCCTGGATCCATCCGATACCTGCTCGTGACACTCAGAGCATGCATTATATCATGCCTTGTACATAGCATGACATACATGATAGACCCTATTGCTAAGGCATAGGGTATCATATCCATGTACGCTCTTTCTTCAAGAGTCTTTGGGGACATACTCCTAGAAAGCGATATCCCATATCTCATCGATTTGAGACTTCTCTTGGAATTTTTAATGCTAAACCTTTTGACAATGGTGTCTATTTACTTGGATTGGGATAAGCCAAGTATCCTCTTGGATCTATCTATATAGATCTGAATCCTTAAGATATAGGATGCTTCTCCTAAGTCCTTCATGGAGAATTATCTAGATAACCAAGTCTTTACTGTAGATAGCACTCCTACATCATTCCCAATGATCAGGATGTCATCCACAGACAACACCAAGAAGGTGATAGTGCTCCCACTTACCTTACTGTACACACAAGACTCATCTTCATTCTTAATGAAGTCATAAGATTTGATTGCCTCGTCAAATATTATGTTCCAACTTCAGGAAGTTTACTTTAGTCCATAAATGGATCTAAGCAACCTATACACCTTATCTGGGCGGTCCTTGGACACGAATCTCTCGGACTATATCATATACACCTCCTCCTCGAGGTTGCCATTGAGGAATGTAGTTTTCACGTCTATTTGCCAGATCTCATAATCATAATATGTTGGAATAGTCAATAGAATTTGGATAGATTTTAGTATGGCTACGGGTGAGAAGGTTTCATCATAGTCAACACCTTGCCTTTGATGATACCCCTTAGCCACTAGCTTTGCTTTATAGGTCTCTACCTTTCCATCTACTCCAATCTTTTTCTTAAAGATCCACTTGTAACTGATGGGTACAATACCCTTAGGTGCATCAATTGGGTTCCAAACCTTGTTGGAGTACATGGAATCCATCTCAGAATTCATGGCTTCTTGCCACTTCCCAGAGTCTATACTCATAATAGCCTCCTTATAGGTTTGATGATCAATATCCTCAATATCCTCTCCCTAATATGTCGCACATATCTCTTAGGAGGATGGGATACTCTACCGGGCCTATGTAAAGTTAGAACTTTTATGTTAGATACCTGAATAGACTCGGGATATAGAGTGGTGCTTGAGCTAGGTTCTCCAACCTCGCTCAATTCTATTATGCTCCCACTATCTCCGCCAAGAATGTGTTCCTTCACAAGGAGCAATGCTCTCTTGGCTATAAAGACCTTTTGGTCCTCGAGATGATAGAAATAATACTAACAAGTTTCCTTGGGGTATCCCACAAACTAACACCACTCCGTCGTTGATTCCAACTTATCGGGGTTGTATCTTTTAACATGGGTAGGGCAGCCCTAAATCTTAACAACCTTAAAATCGGCTTTCTTCCCTTTCCATATCTCATATGGTGTAGACACTACTGACTTAGTTAGAACTCTATTCAGAAGGTAAACTGCGGTCTCTAGGGTATGTCCCCAGAATGAGATGGGTAGGTCAACGAAACTCATAGACTGTACGATGTCTAACAGCGTACGATTCCTCCTTTCAGATACATTATTGAGCTAAGGTGTATAAGGAGGTGTCCATTGGGATAGAATCCCATGGTTCTTGAGGAACTGGGTAAACTCTATACTTAAGTACTTACCTCCTCGATCTAATCGAAGAGTCTTGATACTCTTTCCAATTTGGTTCGCTACTTTATTTTTATACTTTCTAAATTTCTCAAAGGCCTCGGACTTGTACTTTATTAAGTATATATGTCCATACCTTAAGAAATCATCAGTAAAGGTAATGAAGTAGGAGTAACCATGTTAGGACTCTAGCTTGGAGAATCCTAATTGAGAGGGACATTCATGAAAACTGTTAGGACTCTAGCTAGGAGAGTCCTAATTGAGAGGGGCATTCATGTAGGAGGTGTTTTCTTAGAGAAGAATTAGGAGTTGTAAGGGAATAGGAGTCTTGACTAGGAGTTGGTTAAAAGTAAGAGTCTTAAATAGGAGTCCTATTAGGAGTTAGGGTTTAGAAGCCCTATAAATAGCCATGTATTCCTTCTCTTTTGATAGGCAATAGATGAATCTTTTCTGTAGCCTTTGAGCAGCAACTTGGAGGGAGGAACCCCTATAGAGTTCCAAGGAGGCCGATCCCCTAAAGAGATCAACCCCAAGTTTAGAATCTGCAAGGGTTCTAACACCTGGTATCAGAGCAGCATTCTTGGTGTCTCGCTGGCCTTCCACAACCATCCATCAACCCTCTACAACCATCCAAAGCAATTCCCACAATTGCTTAAAAGATCGTCACCGAATTCCGCCATCATCTCTACCACCACGGATCATCCTTTGATCTCCCTGTGAATTGCAACAGGTTCTGGTTTCCTACCTTACTGCTGCTGTAATTTAGTTATCCTTATTCGAAAATCCAAAAAAAAAAAAAATTGTTCCTATATTGCTGCATAAACTTTTCGTCACAAAGTTTTCATCTCTACGACGAAAGATACATTGCAGAATTTCAACCCCATAGCACCATCTGTTTGATCTTGCTACTATGCTTTTTCTATCCAAATTTCTACGAAATTTTTATAACATCTTTGACACTTCCTAACAGTAGATTTCCCTTTGGTTTTATCAAAAAATTCTCAATATAAACTACTGATCTTTTATGTCCAATCTGCTGCACTTGAATTGCAGAATTCAAGCCGCATAGCACCATCTGTTTGATCTTGCTACTATGCTTTTTCTATCCAAATTTCTATAAAATTTTTATGACATCTTTGAAACTTCCTAACAGTGGATTTTCCTTTGGTTTCATCGAAAAATTCTCAATATAAACTACTGATCTTTTATGTCCAATCTGCTGCACTTGAAAATCTATGCTGCAGAAAATTTCAGCTGCATATCGTTGCCTTAACCCATCTATTTACAATCTTTTTTGAATAAAATTTCTTACACTTCATAGATCATCTTGGCTTCCATCTAAGATTGATCTATTAAGAAATTCATCTCTAAAAATGATTTTATGTTGCTACAAATTTTCATCGTAACCCGCTAAAATTTTTCGACGATAATTCTGCAATTGCAACTTGCACCAATTTCCTTGCTGTTATACTACCGAAATTTTCTTGATTAAATTAGATATCCTTGCTGTCATATAAACTGTGATTTTGCTATCAATTCCCTCTTCAATTCTCTTAAGTTTTTGGTGGAAATTACGTTGAGAAACCGTTGTTTCTTCGACGACAATTCTACTATTACAAGACAGCACATACTTGCTGCAACTTCTACAGATTTCTGTCAAACCTTTGCTCCCATCTACCACAGATCCAAAACTTTCATCCACAACCCTAAAACTCTGCCAAACCACACCCTCAAATTGTACCCAAAACAGCCACAAAACAAGCCTAAACCGCAGCCTACATCCACCAATCCACCAATCCACCAACCCTTTCAACCATCACTTCTCTCAACCTATACATGCCTTTAACCCAACAACAAAAGAGAGATTTGGGGGCATATACTATGGCATCTAAGGAGGCAATCAATGCTAAATTCGAAGCCTTGGAGGTGCGAATGGAGGATAAGATTCGGATGCTCTTTACCGAACTCAGATTGGGCCGACCACTAAGCCCGAAGAAATCAAATCAAGGAGAGAGCTTTGCCGAATCACACCAAGCCCGAATAGATGACTTCCAAGGGAGGGGAGGCTATATGACTGACCCCAATTATTCATGCATGAGAGTGAACTTCCCTAGATGGGAAGAAGGAGACCCGATTGGTTGGATCTCGCGCGCGGAGTGATATTTTCGGTACCACAAAACCACGGATGTATCTATGGTGAAAATTGCAGCTATACATCTTGAAGGGGATGCTATACAGTGGTTTGACTGGTTGGAACATACTTATGGAGTCCTTTCATGGCGACAATTCAAAGAAGGACTGCTGATTCACTTCAGACCAATCGATTACGAGAATATTAACGAACAACTAGCAAAGATCCGACAAACCTCCACCATTCAGGAGTACCAAACCAGGTTTGAAAGGTTATCTAATTAAACTCGTGATTGGTCTCAAAAACAGCTATTGAGGACCTTCATTGAGGGCTTGAAGCCGGAGATCCGAGGAGAGGTTAAAGCGCGACAACCGTATACACTTATGGTAGCCATCTCTTTCGCATGACATCAAGAGGAGCAATTGAACCATGAAGCTCGGAGGACTAGGGTCACTCCTCAACCAGTAATATTGAAGCCCTCAGCCCACCCTACTATCGACCAAGTCCCTACACCAAAGAGGTCAACAAGAAAAGAGCTTCGGGAGCGATATGCGAAGGGGTTATGTTGGCATTGTGACGAGCCGTGGAGCCGTGAGCATCGCTGTAGTAAAGGGAGACTTCTTATGATTGAACCAATAGAAGAAGAGGTCATTGAACATCCAAAAGAGAGCCTTGAACATGAAGAAGAAGATGCAGAAGAAGACCCACAATCGACTGAAGTTACGGTACATGCACTAGCTGGCTACTCAAACCCGCAAACGATAAAAGTTGGAGGCCTTCTCAAACAATAACCGATCACTGTTCTCATCGACACAGGCAGTTCTAATAACTTTCTAAATAGTAAGGTTACTATCCAGATGGCCTTACCTATTGAGAATTGCAGCAGGTTTAACGTTAAGGTCATCGACGAACGGATTTTGAATTGTGATCGTAGGCGCCCGCAGGAGAAACTATTGCTGCAGGACCAAGAGATAATTGCAGATTTCTTCCTTCTCCCTCTTGATGATCATGAGGCCATGCTCATAATTAAATGGTTGACGACATTATGTGATATTTCTTGGAATTTTATGCAACTAATTATGAAATTTTACAGTAAGGATAAATAGGTGATACTGAACGGGAAACGTGAGGGCGACATAACGACGATTTGCACACAACAAATGAAGAAGGTTTTGCATAAAGCATGCAGTGGCCTTTTGGTATAACTTGAGCAGCAAACTAAGGGAGAGCCAACAAAATTTGAAGATCCAAATCTACTTCCTTTGCTTGCTGAATTTTCAGATATATTTGACGAACCATGCAACCTACCTCTTACCCGTTGGCATGATCATTGTATAACGATTCTTCCAGGAAAATCTGCAGCAAATGCTCAGCCATATCAGTATCCACATCTCCAGAAGGATGAAATAGAAAGGATTGTAAAAGAGATGGTCAAAACAGGAGTTATTCGGCCATGTTGCAGCCCTTACTCTTCACCGGTGCTCCTCATACTAAAGAAGGATGGAATATGGCGATTATGTGTTGATTACCGAGCTCTCAATGGCATAACCATCAAGGATAAATACCCTATTCCAGTAGTAGATGAGTTGCTAAGGGAGCACAAATCTTCACAAAGCTGGACCTTCGATCCGGGTATCATCAAATACGAGTATGCGAAGAAGACATATCGAAAACCACCTTTTGAACACACAACAACCACTATGAACTTTTGCTTTCTTCAAAAGAAGGTGGAATATCTTGGGCATATCATATCAGAGAAAGGTGTGGCAGTAGACCCCTTCAAAATTGGAGCAATGCAAAACTGGCTGACCCCGAGGAACATAAAATTGCTACATGGCTTTCTGGGTTTAACAGGCTACTACTGTAAGTTCGTGAAAAACTATGGAGAGATTAGTGCACCAGTTACTTCCTTACTGAAAAAAGATGTCTTCCAATGGTCTGACAGAGCCTCCGCTGCCTTCGACAAACTTAAGGCAGCCATGACGACGACGCCGGTGCTAGAACTACCAGATTTCAACCGACCCTTCATTATTGAGGCCGACACATCTGGAGTCAGAATTGGAGTCTTTCTCATGCAAGATGGTCGACCACTCACATACACTAGCAAGGCATTATCTCCCTCCTATCAAAATAAGTCAACATATGATAAGGAGATGCTCGCTATTGTGCGCGCAGCAACGCGGTGGAGACCCTACTTGATTGGTCGACGATTTCAAATTAAAACCGACCATAAAAGCCTCAAGTACTTTTTGGAGCAAAAGATATCATCCCCTGAGCAGCAAAAATGGGTAACAAAACTTCTTGGATTTGATTATGAAATAACTTACAAAAGGTGGAAAGAGAATATTGTTGCAGATGCGCTTTCGCAATTACCTGAGCAAGCTGAATTTTTGGTCGTTTTACTTCCAACCAGCGACTTCCTTAAAGATATTAAGATGGAATGGCAGGAAGATTTAGAGACCAGTAAGATACAAAAAAAATTAGAGGAAGCACCAAGCTCCGTGGCTCATTACAATCGGGACTCAAAAGAATTATGCTATAAGGGACGCATTGTGCTTGTAACAAATTCTACTTGCATCTTCAAGAGCATATTTTGGACAAAGTTATTCCATATGCAGGGTACTAAATTAGAAAGGAGTACGACATATCACCCACAAACCAACAGCCAGACGGAAGTTTTAAATAGGTGCTTGGAGACAGCCCAAAGCCACCCACCAAATATGACTACCCAAAGAGAACTCCAGACCCAGCCAAGTGCCATTATTGATCGACGGATCGTGACTCGACGACGACGACCCACTAATGAAGTGCTAATACAGTGGACAAACCTACCAATAGAAGATGCCACTTGGGAGAACTATGACGACTTGAAGATCAAATTCCCAGAATTCACGAATCATCAGCCTCGAGGACAAGGCTGATTTGAAGAGGGCGAGTCTGTTAGGACTCTAGCTTGGAGAGCCCTAATTGAGAGGGACATTCATGAAAACTGTTAGGACTCTAGCTAGGAGAGTCCTAATTAAGAGGGACATTCTGTTAGGACTCTAGCTAGGAGAGTCCTAATTGAGAGGGGCATTCATGTAGGAGGTGTTTTCTTAGAGAAGAATTAGGAGTTGTAAGGGAATAGGAGTCTTGACTAGGAGTTGGTTAGAAGTAAGAGTCTTAAATAGGAGTCCTATTAGGAGTTAGGGTTTAGAAGCCCTATAAATAGCCATGTATTCCTTCTCTTTTGATAGGTAATAGATGAATCTTTTCTGCAGTCTTTGAGCAGCAACTTGGAGGGAGGAACCCCTATAGAGTTCCAAGGAGGCCGATCTCCTAAAGAGATCAACCCCAAGTTTATAATCTGCAAGGGTTCTAACAAACCACTAATGGCATAAGTTGACATGGGTTTACATATATCACTATGTATGAGTTCTAAGAGCTCAGTAGCTCTTTCTCCAATTCCACTAAATGGAGAGTTGGTCAGTTTTCCATGAAGGCAAGGCTCGCAAGTTACATATAACTCATTGTCGAATGGATTTAGACATCCATCCTTTAGCAACTTTTGAATCTTTCCCTCATGAATGTGACCTAGCCTATAATGCCACAAGAATGTACTGTTCAACTAATCTCGTTTCTCTTACACAGTTATATTCATGATATATGGAGTAGTGTCTAGTATAAATAAACCATTATGCAATGTTCCTCTTGTGATGATCTCATCATCTAATAATATTGAACAACCATTGTTCTAAAAAACTAATTTATATCCACTAACTATCAAACATGAAATGAAAATAATATTTTTGATAATAGAAAGAATAAAATAATTTACATCCAATGCAATAATAGCTCCACTAAGCAGATGTAGGGCTACCACACCAACAGCTACTGTAGTAACATTTGCTCCATTGCCTATCTTAAGGTTCATCTTGCCTCTTGCCAATCTCCTTGGTCTTGCTAGAACTTACAACGAATTACAAATATAATAAGCACTATCGTATCCAATACCCATGTGTTATCATAAGAGTTTGACCAATGGAGACTAATCATGAATGTACCTGAAGCTTCTTTAAGCTTCTGTTTCGCTATCTCTACAAGATACTCTTTGCAATTCCTCTTCTAGTGTCCATCATTTTCGTAGTGGAAGCACTGGCCTTTGTCCTTTGTCGAGTCTTTCTTAGCAACCTTTGCTTTACTTAGTCAGCCCTTGCCCTTGCCCTTCTTAAGGGACTTTTCTACTACCCTTTTCTTTCTTGTCTCACCAGTGTAGAGAACTGGCTTCAATTTCTTGATAATGCTCTTTGCCTCCCTCAACATATTGAGGAGCTCTAGGAGAGTCACCTCAAGCTTGTTCATATTAAAATTCATTATGAATTGTGAAAATGAATCTAGTAGGGACTGAAGCATAAGATCCACATATATGTTATCCTCTAGGACCATTTCTAAACTTATGAGTTTCTCTATCCACTCAATCATCTTTAGGACATGGTTCTGAACCGATGTCTCCTCAGTCATCGTAGCACAGAAGAGGCTCTTGGATATCTCATATCATTGAGTCTTTCCCTATTCCTCAAAGAGTTTATGAATATGTCGGAGAGTCGAGGGACTCGAATAAACATACCATATCCTTAGGTCACCGGTGACATCTCTATGTCGTAGGCAAGATAGCGAATCACTATATAGGTGAGCCTCGAGGGACTCGACCAACTTAATCTACACCGAGAATCGATCCCTACCTATAATGATGGAAAGCCACGTGGGTTAATCTAATTGACTCACTTTTATTAACTTAATATTGTTGAGAGAGGGGTTTCTTTGATTTGGTCTCCTAATATGACATGTCACACACATACATATTTAATATATATCTACATCGCATGCAAATATATATATATATAGTAGGTGTATAACCAATGACACATCACATGAGCAATGGCACCAGATGATCATGGACCACAGGCTAATGTGATCAGGCCCGAGCCAGTGGGCCTAATCACTCACATCAAGATATATATATGTAGCGGTGCATCTCCATGCCCTATGGTCGTCCAACTCGTTCTTGTTGGTTCCGTCGACATCTTGACGCATCTCCATACATCACAATTATCCGTTTCGTGGGTCCCGCTATCATATCCATGCTCTCGCTGTCTTCCTCATGTGATTACAACTTAATCATAGGTATGCAGGCCTGAAAATAATAATAATCACAAGTACACACATCACACGGTCCAGGATCATCCGTCCACAAATCATACATCACATGTATAAATCATCATCATGTAGGACTACTAGATAATAATAAAATAATAATCAATTAAGCTTTTTAATTAATTAATATTTTCTGAAATCAAGGACATATAGGGAGTTTTTTAAATTCTAAAGGGTATTTTCATAATTTGGAGAAAAAGGACAGATCAAGAATTTCTCAAATTCATAGGGGCAAAGCTATCTTTTTGCCCAAAAAACCCTAACCCTCTTTCTCCCTTTCCATTGCTGTTGCCGCCGCCACCCTACCGATGGTAGCCTATGCGGTGGAGGGCGGGGGCGCTACCCCTGCCTGCGGGTGGCAATCCCGCTGGCAACGCTGCCCCCGCGGGAGGGTGCCCCATCAGGTGGCGCTGCAACCGCGAGTGGGCACCCTTACAGGTGCCGCCACCTTTGTGGGCGATTCTGCCCATAGGGCAATGCTCGCAGACGGTGTTGCCCCATCGAGCGGTGCCCTATGAGCCTACCGCCCCTGTGGGTGGTTCTGCCTACGGGCACAGCACTCGTAGGTGCTACCCCTTGCCGAGGCAGTGCCCACAAGTATCGCCCCTTGTGGTGCAATACCCGCCCCTACAGGCACCATTGCTCGTGGCCTAATATAGGCAGGACATCGACCGACGGCCGTTGGCAACCAGCAGCCAACCGCTTACACGTAGATGGCCAAGGCTGCAAGCAGCCTTTAGCCACTTTTGTGTTAGCAACAATGGCAGCAACAGTTGCTATCCTTTCTCACCTTGGTCGTCAACGATCTTGATGACAAAATTCCTCCTAAAACACAACACACATAGTTCAAGACCAATCTTTCACACAAACAATCTGGCTCAGATACCATTGTTGGAAAATCTTGAGGCGACATCACATGCGCAGCGGAAGAACAGAAAACAAAATCCCTAATTTCTTAAAAAGATGTTCATCGTCGTGCGAAGATTGGTGCGCAAAATCTATGAAACTTAAAACTGCGTATAAGATAAATTGTGTTACCTAGGGAGATCGTATATCCTTGAATCTTTGCAGATCTCTAGAAGAGGGTGAAGGAGGTCAAGCACCCTCCTCTCTAGTGATGATTTACGTTGCAGGGTTGTGACGACATTCCTTAAAACTCCAGGCTTACTCTGAGGTGGAGAGGGGGAGTGATGGAAATCTTCAACTTAGCAACGATATACCCCGATAGCTAAAGAGCTATGATACATATGGAATGCAAATTGACCCCCTCCAATGATTTGAAACAAGATGGATCATTTAAGATTGAAGTTAGGAAAACTATTCTAATCACATAATCAATGAAAATTTGATGAAGTAATTAGAATAGTACTTTGATTCTCTTAAAACATCACAAACTAAGAAGCTTGATAAGTTGAAAGGAAAAACAAAGATTTTTCTTGGGTTTTGAATGCCACAAACATAAATGCTTGATAAGTCCAAAGTTCATGCAAGAACTTAAAAACAAAACACTCACCGGTATTGTAAGTTGAATATACTTCTCAATGTCCCCTTACAAAGAGAGTCAGCCTTGTTTATATAGTACAAAAGCCAAGTACAAAGGGAATGAATATATTAAATGACATTCATATTCCTAATGCATGAATGTAGATTACTCATGAATCTACATTGAATTGTTTTGAATAATTATTCATGAATAAGCTCACAATTCCTAATATAGTCCAATATGACTGAATGACCTTTATTCTTCAAAGATGGCTAAAAGTTCATCATTCTCTCAAGGTTGGACTTTCTCTTCATGATGTTGACTTATTTGAATCAGGTTGATTATTTTAGGCACTTCTTGTATCCATAGAACCTTGACCAAGTTTTGACTAGTTTGCTCCTTCCAAATGCCTTCTAATAAACAAGTTAAGGCTTCTTTCATCCTTTTAGTTTTCGCTTTTGTAATTGGTCCTCGATGAATAGTTAAAGGGTCTTTGGCAAAATTATAATGAACTTGCTCATTCATATCATTCCCCCTTTCCTTGAAAGGATTCGTCTTCGAATCACTGTCTTCATCACCTACATCAAACAAAGATAAATTAGAAACATTGAAGGTTGCACTAACATTACCATACTCACCCGGTAGTTCCAACTTGTATGCATTGTCATTGATTTTTTGAGAGACTCGAAATGGACCATCTCCTCTTGGTGTTAATTTATACTTCCTTTGGTTAGGAAATCTTTCCTTCCTCAAGTGTACCCAAACCCAATCACCAGGTTCAAATACTACTTGCTTTCGGCCTTTGTTGTGTTGTTTCTCATATTGTAGAGTTTTCTTTTCAATTTGTGTCTGGACCCTTTCATGCAATGCTTTGACAAAATCAGCTTTTTGCTTACCATCCAAATTGGCCTTTTCTAGAGGTAAAGGTAGCAAATCCATAGGAGTTAATGGATTAAACCCGTACACAACTTCAAATGGTGAATGGTTTGTTGTAACATGCACACTTCTATTATAAACAAACTCCACATGTGGCAAACATTCCTCCCAATTTTTTAAATTCTTTTGAATTATGGCCCTCAAAAGTGTTGATAAAGTTCGATTTACCACCTCCATTTATCCATTTGTTTGTGGGTGACAAGTGGTTGAATACAATAGCCTTGTCCCCAACTTGCTCCAAAGTGTTTTCCAAAAGTGGCTAAGGAACTTCACTTCTCTATCACTCACAATTGTCTTTGGAATGCCATGTAATCTTACAATTTCTTTGAAGAATAGCCTCGCAACATGTGTTGCATCACCTGTTTTGTGGCAAGGAATGAAATGTGCCATCTTGCTAAACCTGTCAACAACAACAAAAATAGAATCCCTCCCTCCTTTTGACCTTGGTAAACCCAAGACAAAGTCCATGGATATATCAACCCAAGGCTCACTAGTTATAGGAAGAGGAGTATACAATCTATGAGGCATTACTTTAGATTTAGCTTGTTTACAAGTAATGCATTTCTCACATAATCTCTCAACATCTCTTTTCATGTGCGGCCAAAAGAAATGATCACTTAACACATCTAAAGTTTTTCTAATCCCGAAATGCCCCATTAAACCTCCACTATGTGCCTCTCTCACAAGTAATTCTCTCATTGAATATTGAGGAATACACAACTTATTTTCTTTAAAAAGAAAATCATCATGTCTGAAGAACTTATCAAAACCCCCTTTCTCACATGCCTCATAAACATTAGCAAAATCATGATCAGAATTATATAAATTTTTAATATACTCAAAACCCAATAATTTTGCATCAAGTTGAGAAATTAGAGCATACCTTCTAGAAAGAGCGTTGGCAACCACATTTTCCTTACCTTGTTTATACTTGATGATGTATGGAAAGGATTCAATAAACTCCACCCATTTTGCATGCCTACGGTTTAGTTTTCTTTGTCTTTTGAGATATTTCAAGGACTCATGATCGGTGTGTATAATGAATTCCTTATACCAAAGATAGTGCTACCATGTCTCTAACACTCTTACCAAAGCGTAAAACTCCTTGTCATATGTTGGGTAGTTAAGACTTGCTCAACTTAGCTTCTCACTAAAGAATGCAATGGGTCTGCCTTCTTGTATTAAGACTCCTCCAATTCCTATTCCACTCGCATCACACTCAATCTCAAAAGTTTTAGCAAAGTTTGGTAAAGCAAGTAAAGGTGCTGAACTGAGTTTGTCTTTAAGCAAGTTAAAAGCATCATCTTGTTTTTCGCCCCATCTAAATCCCAAATTCTTTTTTATGCATTCAGTTAATGGTGCAGCAATTGTAGAAAAATCCTTAATGAATCTTCTATAAAAGCTAGCAAGACCATGAAAACTTCTAACATCACTAACACTAGTAGGTTTTGGCCACTCCCTAATTACTTTCACTTTTTCTTGATCAACATGTCCAAGAAAAGTAATTTTATTAGTGTAAAAAGTGCATTTCTTTATGTTAGCATATAACTTTTCTTTTCTAAGCACGTCAAAAATAGCTTTTAAATGTGTTACATGCTCATCTAAACTTTTGCTATACACAAGTATATCATCAAAATAAATCACTATAAATTTTCCAATGTAAGCACGTAAAATATGATTCATCAATCTCATGAAAGTACTAGGTGCATTAGTTAGGCCAAAAGGCATAACCAACCATTCATATAAACCATGTTTAGTTTTGAAGGCAGTTTTCCATTCATCACCTTCATGCATTATTATTTGATGATATCCAGATTTTAAATCAATTTTTGAAAACACACAAGAACCATGCAATTCATCCAACATATATCATCTAGCTTAGGAATAGGATGTCTATACTTTACCATGATTTTGTTGATGGCTCGGCAATCAACACACATTCTCCATGATCCATCCTTTTTAGGCACCAACAGAACAGGAACTGCACATGGACTCATGCTTTCTCGCACATACCCCTTTTTCATAAGCTAACTTACTTGTTTTTGGATTTCCTTGGTCTCTTCAGGGTTGTATCTATATGCTGGCTTATTTGGTATGCTTGCACCTGGAATGAAATCAATTTGATGCTCAATTCCTCTAATTGGTGGCAAACCATTAGAAACTTCTTCGGGAAAGAGATCCTCATTTTCCTGCAAAAGATCAACAATAACACTAGGCAAACTCTTGTCAATTTTGTTAGAAGCAATCAGAACATCCTTGTACATAAGTACAAGTAAGGGCTGCCTCATGGTTAAGGCTTTCTTCACATCACTCATTTTGGCATAAACACTCATTTTTCTTTCACTCAAACTTTCTTTGTTTTCTCTCCCCTTGTATTTCCCAATACTCTCATTTTTATCACTCAACTCATCATTTTCTTTTTCCCTCCCCAAAGTTTTGGTTAATGAAGACTCAAGCTCCTCATATTGTTGTTTTATGCGCATTTGGTCCTCAAAAATTGTCTTTGGAGGCAGAGTTCCAAGCTGATATTTCTATCCATCTATGATCAAAGAATAAGGGTTCTTGAATCCATCATATATTACCCTTCGATCGTATTGCCATGGTCTCCCCAATAGCATATGACTAGTATACATAGGTATCACATCACACCAAACTTCATCCTTATATCTACCAATTGAAAAGGAAATTAACACTTGTCGATTTACCTTTACTACACCACTATCATTCAACCATTGTAACTTGTAAGGTTTTGAATGCTTGATAGTAGGTAATTTCAATTTCTCCACGAGCAAGGTGCTTGCCACATTTGTGCAAATTCCACTATCAACAATCACATTACACAACTTGTTAGCAATCAAACAATGAGTATGAAACAGATTTTCATGTTGTTCACCATGTTCATCATTTTCATTTTGCAAACTAAGTATGCGTTGAACAACTAGATTTTCACCTTTAGCATACTCTACATCACTAGTATCCTCTAGAATTTCTTTATCATCCTCTTTCTCACTTTCAGATTCTACAATTCCATCCCTCATGATCATAACTCTTTTATTAGGACATTCGCGTGCCACGTGTCCATGCCCAAGGCACTTAAAACACTTAATACCTCTAGTTTGATTAGGTAGATTCTCACCTTTACCCTTGCAACCTAATTCATTTCTACCTTTAGTCTCATCAATTTTAGGCTTAACAATGGGTTTATCATCCTTTTTACTCCAATTCAGTTTCCAAGAAGAAGAAGAACCCGAATAAGGTTTTGAATCATACCTTGTGCCTTTTCTTTTGAGTTGCCTCTCAATCTTCATGGCCACATTCACCATGTCTTCAATCTCAACATAATGTTGCAATTCTACAAGATCAGCAATGTTCTTGTTTAATCCACTCAGGAATCGAGCCATGGTGGCCTCACGATCTTCATCCACATTAGCCCTTATCATGGTTATCTCCATCTCCTTGTGATACTCATCAACACTCATGAAACCTTGTGTCAAGGTTTGTAGTCGTTGATGCAAATCCCTATAGTAATAGCTAGGGACAAATCTCCTCCTCATGATTTGTTTCATCTCCAACCAAGTCTCTACAGGCCTTTCACCATTTCTACACCTGTCTTTACACAATTGATCCTACCAAACAATAGCATAATAAAAAAATTCAACAGCGGCTAATTTTACCTTTTTCTCTTCAGAGTAGTTGTGACATTCAAAGATCATCTCCACTTTTTGTTCCCACTCCAAATAGGCATATGGATTATTCTTCCCTTGAAAAGAAAGAATTTTCATTTTGATGTTGCTTATGTTTCTGTCCACACCATCAAAACGTCCTCTCTTAGTTTGTCTCCTAGGATTAATATCTTGACCAATTAGAGTAACTCGGTCATCATCCACATCATCGCCACCATCATATTCATCATTGACAAAGGTTGGTTGTCTCCCACGTCGTGGTTCACCTTGCAATCTATTAATTGCATCATCATACCTTTCTAGATGATCTCTTACATCTCCCATCACTTTGAACATACGTTCAAATTATTACTGCATTGCTTGAACTAAAAGATCATTGGATGAAGAACTCGCTTCTTTATCTTTAGACATGTATACAACCTGAAAAACAAAGTTAGAACAACCTCACCAACACTCCCTCACGTTTTTTTTTTTTTTTTTCACTATAGATTTGATTCACTCCACTCGTGTTTCACACAATTTTTTTGGCTTTTCTCGATACTGATCTTACCACTCTTGCCTTTTACCTCTCTTGTTTTGTTATTTGAGTTCTTAGATTAATTAAGGTACCTAAACAAACAATTCAGATTATGACAATTCAAAAAAAAATAGTGAAATTTGACGGCTTTAAAAGCAAACAAAAGATAGGCCAATTTAAAGGTGTGTGTAATGCACTTTAATCATAAGCAAAGACTAGAATTTTTTTTTTTAGGAATGAAGAAAGATTTCCAAATCGAAATAGAAATTCAAATGAACAAAGATCAAATTCTATAACTTGCAAGTATTCTTTGAATCCGCAATTTTTTTTTTTTAATTCTGATCTCTTTTTTTTTTTTTTTTGACCTTTGATTTTCCCTCTTTTTTTTTTTAGCCTTTGATTTTCTCTCTTCTTTTTTTTTTTTTTGACTTTTTGATCATTTTTTTTATACCATAAAGTGTGGAATTACAAATAAGAATAGTAATAACACAAGAAGCACAACAATGAAGATGAAAGAAGAACAATAATTATAGATATTGGCCAAAAAGAAGAAGAAGAGAAAAGAAAAAAAATCTAAAAGATAGCAAATAAATAGATACGTAAACCTCAAACTTGAGCCGAGCTCTGATACCAAATGATGGAAATCTTCAACTTAGCAACCATATACCCCGATAGCTAAAGAGCTATGATACATATGGAATACAAATTGACCCTCTCCAACGATTTATACAAGATGGATCGTTCAAGATTGAAGTTAGGAAAACTATTCTAATCACATAATCAATGAAAATTTGATAAAGTAATTAGAATAGTACTTTGATTCCTTTAAAACGCCACAAACTAAGAAGCTTGATAAGTTGAAAGGAAAAACAAAGATTTTTCTTAGGTTTTGAATGCCACAAACAGAAATGCTTGATAAGTCCAAAGTTCATGCAAGAACTTAAAAACAAAACACTCACCGGTGTTGTAAGTTGAATATACTTCTCAATGTCCACTTAGAAAGAGAGTCAGCCTTGTTTATATAGTACAAAGGCCAAGTACAAAGGGAATGAACATATTAAATGATATTCATATTCCTAATGCATGAATGCAGATTACTCATGAATCTACATTGAATTATTTTGAATAATTATTCATGAATAAGCCCACAATTCATAATATGGTCCAATATGGCTGAATGACCTTTATTCTTCAAAGATGGTTAAAAATTCATCTTTCTCTCAAGGTTGGACTTTCTCTTCATGATGTTGACTTATTTGAATCGGGTTGATTATTTTAGGCTCTTCTTGTATCTATAGAACCTTGACCAAGTTTTGACTAGCTTGCTCCTTCCAAATGCCTTCTAATAAACAAGTTAAGGCTTCTTTCATCCTTTTAGTTTTCGCTCTTGTAATTGGTCCTCGATGAATAGTTAAAGGGTCTTTGGCAGAATTATAATCAACTTGCTCATTTATATCAGGGAGGAGAATAGGAGAGGCAAGCAAAAGGCTCTAGCCTATGAACCACTGATTTTCTCCTATTTATAGAGGTCCCCTATCAACTTAACCCTAATGGATCCTCCCCTATTGGGTATTGGATCTTCATCCAACAACCTAAGCTTCTTAGATTAGTGGATATCTATCTAATAACCTCTCATGGGCACTTATTGGATCTCATCCAAAGGATCCAATAATTTCAGGGGCTTATTGGATATCCAATAAGAGAGGGGCTCTAGCGGATATCTCATATCCGAACCTCTACTCATCATAATGCCTATCATATGTGTGTGACCCTTTGGGCCCAATATTGAGCTAGCCATGACTCATACATATCAAAACTCCTTCTGACTTAGTGAATTATTATCTCCATACTAATTCACTCGACTAATCGACTACGGACGTACTAGGCCACTATGCCACAATCCCTATACGATACAGGGAAATCCAATCCATTGGACCTATCCGTCCTCAGTTACCATGTACATATAGTCCCTCATCCATCTAATATCCTAGAGACTGTATATCTGGTATGGTGCTTAAGACCCATACGGTTTCTACTCCAGTCTTGCTCTAATCGGATTCGCCCGAAGAACTCTTTCTCTCTCAATCCGAATGACCTTAGCTAGGGATTTGTCTAAGCAAGAATACATGGGATATTCCTCTCATAATACCGAGAGTGGATGATCCTCTATCGACACTCAATAGCCCTTGTAAGGTTGATTGCCACTCCTGATGATTGATTATGCTAGATCTAGGACATCCAAACCAGTAAGTCTAGTATCAAAGAGTAGAGCACTCATACAGGATATCCTTGGTGTCTCAAGTCTAAGGACCAAATACACCACTAGGACTACGGAATCACTATCTAACAATAAGGCATCATCAACCATCCATTATTTTGTAAGCAGATCAATCGATGAGCACCTGTATTGTATCCCTAGTGTCGCCACACGAGCAGCTATAAGACTAGCTGCATCCATTATATGGATAGGTATACAGCACACTAGTTGGTCCGGTTATCTCGATGTCCCTCTCGAGTAACCTATGACCAGGATTATTTAGGATCTGTGTTTAAAGGTGAATCGGTCTCATTATCATGATCTCATCACGATTCGATTCTCATTGCACAAATCCAAAGATATCATAATATATATATATATATATATATATATATATATATATATATATAATATAATATAAATTGATAAATGTCAAAATATAATAAGCAAAAAGACTGCATGTCGAGTCACACGTGCCATCACTCACGTGATTGGCTTGTTGGGCACAAATGATTAGCAATTCCATGCAAAAATAGCTGGGGTATTTGTAGACCCCAATTGGCTTAAAAAATGGAGCCAAAAAAAGGTCTCATCCCGGGTTTCTCGGGTCTTGGCAATACCACCGCTTGTGTTAGGCAGTACCACCGCTTGCAACATTGACATTGGGTAGTACCACCGCCTAGTCTGGCGATACCATCGCTTAGGAGACTATATCTAGGCGGTAGTACCACCCATACTGGCGGTACCACCGCTTGACAATCTCGAAGACTAAGTTTGGGTGGTACCACTGCTTGACATAGTCTTGAAGACTAGGCCATCAATGGTTCCACCAGTTTGGGTCATTGTTTGGGCCATTCACTTGGCCCAACATAGCCCAAACTTGGGTCTAATTAGACCCTAATTGAGTTGGCCTAATTCCAACCCAATTACGTCTAAAACCTACTTCGATCTAGATAATTATTATAAAGCTTGAATCAAATATTGTCCAACATGTCATTGGTTCTTCGACGCGTTGTCTGATTCTTCAGCGCATCGTCCTCTTTTGCGACCTATTGCCCAATCAGCCAGTTGACCTCTGCAACTCTAATATCCTTGGTGTAATTTCCACTCTTCTTGGTTCGATAACCGAACCCATTGTTAGGATCAAGAGCACTAAGAGGGGGGGGGGGGGGGGGTGAATTAGTGCAGCGGATCAAAACGTTGGTTTTTGAAATCGTTGGCACGATAAAAAAAACTGAACTTGAAAAGTTTAACTTAGACGCATGTTCGTAGAGAAGTGCAGCAAGATTATAAAGTACGTAAGAAAGTTTCCAGTAAGATAAATTGCGATAAGTAAATGCAAACCAGAGATTACTCCAATTTTAGAGTAGTTCGGTCAAATGACCTACATCCACTTGCGAGGCCCCTCTTCGATGAGGCTCCCACCTTCCACTAGCAAATCTCTTGAAATGGAAGGGTAAATACCCCTCTTACAACTCTTTACAAGCGGTTCACTCTCTTATAGATTTTCGAGAAGGAAGGAGGTGAACACTAGCAAATTGAAAACAAGACTTTCTAAGACTTTTCTAAGACCTTTCTCTCAATCAATTGCTGCTCAAAAAGTTGTATTCTCAGCTGAGACTTGATGGGTATTTATAGGCCACAAGAGGATTCAAATTTGGGCTCCAAAAAATTTGAATTCTCTTATGTTCCCGATGCTGGCGATGCCACCGCTCAGCCAAGCGGTGCCACCGCCCAACGCTCGGGTGTTGGACGGTGCAACCGCCCAGCCCAGGAGGTGTCACCGCCCAGCTCTCGGGTGCTGGGCGGTGCCACCGCCCAGCCAGGCGTTGCCACCGCCCAGCCAGGCGTTGCCACCGCCCAGCCAGGCGGTGCCACCGCTTGGCACTCCGGTTCACTAGTTTGGCTTAATTTGAGCCCAAACCAAATCTGACTTTAGGCCTAGTTGGCCCCTAACCAGGATATAGGATTATCTCTTAATCCTAATCCTAATTACAAGTGAACTACATAACAAAACACATCCTAAGCAAGTTTTCAACCGCGAACATCGAGTCTTGTTCCGACGAGCTTTCCGACGAACTTCTTCCGACGGACTCCCATCAAGCTCCCGAACTTGTGATGACTTTAACGAGTAGCCGAGCCTTCTCGGTGATCTTCATGAACCTTCGACAATCTCTTCGGCGAACTTCCGAAAATTCCGACAGGTTCCCGATTTCTTCTCGGTTGGTTCTGGCAACATCTCCGACGATTCTTCGGACTCTTAAACGTCCATCGAACTTGACTCCGGTCTCCTTGCTTTATGTTTTCTGGTTATCGTAGTTAATCCTGCACACTTAACTCAATAATATGGATTAGATCAATTATCCCACCAATTGATTATATCATCAAAATCTGAGATTCAACAATCTCCCTCTTTTTGATGATGACAATCAATTGATGACAGAGTTAAACATAACTCCCCCTATCTATATGCCATATTATGAGAAGATAAAAACACTTGAATTTCATCCAATTGGATTCAAGCATAACCCGATAAGTTCTAACCATAGAGCTTATCGTAATCCTCATTAAACAATAGTAAGTACGAAACTTCGATGAAAGTCATAAGTTAAATGATAAGGGACGAATTTTACTACGACAGAAGATAAAGATTTTCAATATAAATTTCATGATATAGATGTAAGGCATGCTTTCAATATGATCAATTAATCTTGTGATATTTTCAAGGATTTTGCAAGGCATATAAGACATTCATATCACACAAGTTTTTGTAATTCATATAAGTCATGCTATCGATATGGTGTAAGTCATCGCTTAGTCATCACTTCTCCCCCTTTGTCATCAACAAAAAGAGACAAGCCAGCTAATTGATGATCATAGAATTCGTTGAAAATGATCATTAAAAAAGTTTAGCATTTAAATAAAATTCATCATTCAAATTTGCCAGAAATAGTTTATCCAAAAGAAATCATCATTTATGCAGATCAAAACAGTAGTTATCTAAAAGGAAGGATCAGTTATCGTTCAAACGATGACAAACTTTGAACTTGTTGTTAAAAGTAAACATAACAGAATAAAAAGATACATCAATTTAATCCTTAGGAGGTAATCCATAGTGCTGATACATGATATCTATTTTTTCATTCATTTGTCGTAGTGTCTTCAAAATTTCAACTTGTTGATTTTGAATTTGTTCTTGCTGTAATTGGAGTTGATCTTGTTGGAATTTGATCTGAGACAGTTCCGCCATAATGAGATCTTCATAGGAGGAAACAGGAGCTGAAGGTGCTACGCCAAAGGGACTAGGAGGAGGAGATTCATTTCCCATAAGAATTGGTGTTTCGGGGTGTTCT
Source organism: Musa acuminata AAA Group (assembly GCF_036884655.1). Classification (NCBI taxonomy): domain Eukaryota; kingdom Viridiplantae; phylum Streptophyta; class Magnoliopsida; order Zingiberales; family Musaceae; genus Musa; species Musa acuminata. The sequence goes on along the minus strand of NC_088347.1, from coordinate 12,683,368 downwards.
ATTGGTGGAGGAATTGGATTAGTCCTTCTAGGCTGCCTAACCCATATGCCATTGCTAAATGTGCACCTAAGTCTTTTCAGTAGATTTTTATTTATTATGTTATATCGATCATTTTGAATAGATTCTTCATCGGGTGGGATGCAAATGTCATAGGCATGAAGAAATCTAGTGATTAACCTCCCATATGGCAACATAGTATCTTTAGCCATAATATCCTGCATGTGTTGCCGAATTGAGTACCCAAAACAATTATGCTGACCGGTCATAATCCAATACATGGTACTTATCTCTATTTGACTTATTTCGTCAAGATGAAATTGTTTGGGGAATATGATGCTTGTGATAATGTGATGAAGAATTTTAGAGTTGAAAGGCAGTAAGTGTTCACAGCTCTTGGGTAGGAAGCCAAGGTTTGGATTTGCAAAAATTATTTCTGCAGCTTCGGTATAGGTTGCTCCTATTGTGTTGACGTCCCATTTACCTTTAAAATAGCATCCCCTATCTTTTTCAGTTATGCCAATTAGCTCACAAATAGTGCTGTCAAATATTATAATGGGTGTTCCTAGAAGGTAAGTGCTTAGGCTATCGTTGTCTTCATATAGGTTGGCATAGAACAATCTAACTAACCGCGGATAGATTGGTTCATCTATTTGTAGTAGAGGTAGAGCTTCTAGGTGTGCAAACCACCTAATGGGTTCTAAGTCCTCTAGTTCATCCAGATCAACGTATTTTTCCTTATGGATACATCGTGTTTCAAATTTTGGAAAGCTAAGGGCTACCTCTTTTGATCTAAAAAGATCATGGTCATATAAATCTCCTTCAATCCTTTTTCCTTTTGATCTCTTAGGAGCCATTATCTAGACAGGATGATGATGAAATTGTGAAAAATAAGCAAGGGAAAGAGAAAAGAAAAGAGGGATTTCAAGTGTTACCTTATGGAGATTATGTTGAGAGATGGAGAGCTTGGACCACTAAGAATCCTTCTCCAATGCTTCTAAGAGTTAGAATGAGGGTTAGAGGGAATGGGAGAGGGTTTTGAGAGCTTTTTCTTTGGGTTGGGGGTAGTGTCACCGCCGGCCCTAACCCCTCGGGTTAGTAAGGGTCGCTCGGTCGGTGCAACCGCCAAACCGAGCGGTGTCACCACCTAGCGCCCGAGCGCTCAGGCGGTGCTACCGCCGGATCTGGTGGTGCCACCGCTGGCATCCCGCGGAGGAAAGAAAATTTTTTTTTCTTCCTCCCTTTTGTTTAGCTTCTTCCCTCAAGATAATATGTTTTGAAGAAGAAGGAAGAAATCAAATTCACAAAAGAAAGGAAAAGGACGAGTCATTTTTCGTGAAGCTCATTTTAGGGACAATTTAACATGCCTAATTCCCTTCGGATGAATTCAAATTGATCTTCATTTAAGGCTTTTGTAAAAATATCTGCTAATTGATGCTTTGTGTCAATAAATTCTAATACCACATTGTTGTTAAGGACATTATCACGTATGAAATGATGCCTAATGTCGATATGTTTAGTCCTAGAGTGTTGAATTGGATTTTTGGTGAGACATATGGCACTAGTATTATCACACTTTATAGGAATATTTTTCAAGTGAATTCCATAGTCTTCTAGTGTATTTTTTATCCAGACAACTTGCGCACAACATGCACTTGCAGCAATGTACTCGGCTTCGGCCGTAGATAGAGCTACTGAATTTTGTTTCTTAGATGTCCAAGAAACAAGTGCATGACCTAAAAACTGGCATGTTCCAGATGTACTTTTTCTATCTATTCTACATTCGCCAAAATCGGCATCTGCATAGGCTGTTAAATCGAATTTATCTGATTTTGGATACCATAGTCCTAAATTTGGAGTTCCTTTAAGATACCTAAATATTCTTTTAACACTCTTAAGATGAGATAATTTAGGATTAGATTGAAACCTAGCGTAAAGTCCTACACTAAACATAATATCTGGTCTAGTCGCGGTGAGGTAGAGTAGACTACCTATCATTCCCCTATATGTTTTTTGATCGAAATTTTCACTATTTTCATCCATATCTAACTTAGTCGCAGTACTCGTAGGGGTGTTTATTGCTTTTGAATTATCCATGTTAAATCGTTTTAACTGTTCTAATGTATATTTGGATTGGTTAAGAAATATACCATCACTAAGTTGTTTGATTTGTAATCCTAAAAAAAAAGTTAATTCAACCATTAAACTCATTTCAAATTCATGACTCATACATTTGGCAAATGATTCACATAGTGATTCATCCGAAGAGCCAAAAATAATATCGTCAACATAAATTTGCACAATAAGAAAATTATTTTCAAAATGTTTAATAAACAATGTAGTATCAACCTTGCCTTTGGTAAAATTATTTAAAATAAGAAAGGAACTAAGCCTTTCATACCAAGCTCTAGGAGCTTGTTTCAAGCCATATAGAGCTTTAGTTAATTTGAATACATGATTAGGAAGAAGAGAATTTTCAAATCTGGGAGGTTGTTCGACATATACTTCTTCGGAAATAAAACCATTCAAGAAAGCACTTTTGACATCCATTTGAAATAGTTTAAAATTATTACTACTAGCATAGGCAAGGAGCATCCTTATGGCTTCTAATCGAGCCATGGGAGCGAAGGTTTCTTCGTAATCGATACCTTCTTCTTGGTTGAAACATTTGGCCACTAATCTAGCCTTGTTTCTAACCATGATACCATTTTCGTCTTGCTTGTTTCTAAAGACCCATTTAGTACCAATGACTAAATGGTCACTAGGCCTAGGAACAAGCTTCCATACCTTATTCCTCTCAAATTGATTCAATTCCTCTTGCATTGCAATAACCCAAAAATCATCTTTTATGGCCTCGTCAATGCATTTAGGTTCGATTTGAGAAAGGAAGGCGACGTTAGCACAAAAATTCTTGAAAGAGGAATGAGTTTGAACCCCTTTTGATGTATCTCCTATAATTAGCTCCTTTGGATGAGCATCTATATACTTCCATTCCTTGGGTAAGGAAATTTCGGATGAAGGTGCATCCAAGTTGCTATTTTGAGGAGGGGGTTCATTTAAATTCAAATTATCAAAACCAAGATCATCATCAAAATCATTTTTCTTTAAATTAAAAATTTCATTAAAAACTACATGAATAGACTCTTCTATTACTAACGTTCTTTTGTTAAAAACCCGAAAAGCCTTAGAAACGGAAGAGTAACCAAGAAAGATGCCTTCATCGAATTTAGCATCAAATTTTTCTAAGGCATCCCTTTCATTCAAAATAAAGCATTTACAACAGAAAACTTTAAAATAGAAAATATTTGGTTTTTTGTTATTCCATAATTCATAGGGAGTTTTTGATAAGGATAGTCTTATTATGACTCTATTCATGATGTAGCAAGCCGTATTTACGGCTTCAGCCCAAAAATACATAGGTAAACTATGTTCATTTAACATAGTTCTTGCCATTTCTTGTAGGTTTCTATTTTTTCTTTCAACTACTCCATTTTGTTGGGGATTCCTCGGAGTGGAGAAGTTGTGATTGTATCCATTAACCTCACAAAAATTTTGAAAGTCACGGTTTTGAAATTCGCCACCGTGATCACTCTGAATTGATGAAATCATGAAACCTTTTTCGTTTTGAGTGAGTTTACAAAATTTAGAGAAACACTTGAAGCAATCACTTTTGTGAGCTAAGAAATAGGTCCAAGTGTATCTAGTATAGTCATCTACAATTACAAACGCATATTTGCTTCCCCCTAGACTTGTCGTGTCAATTGGTCCAAATAAATCCAAATGAATCAATTGTAATGGTCTAGTGGTGCTAATTTAAGTTTTTGGTTTGAAACTAGTTTTTATTTGTTTACCTAGTTGACATGCATCACATACTTTATCCTTGATAAACTTTATATTTAGAATTCCTCGAACTAAATCTTTCGATGAAATCTTAGATATTAGTTTCATGCTTGCATGGCCTAGTCTCCTATGCCAAAGCCAAGCATCATCATTTAAAGCGGAGAAGCACATTTCATTACTTAGTTCATCAAGGTTGATGGTGTAGACATTATTTTGTTTTAATGCAATCATAGTTATGTTATGGTTTGGTTTTTCAATAATACACACATTTGATTCAAATCTAACAATAAAACCTTTATCGCATAATTGACTAACACTCAAGAGATTATGTTTCAATCCATCAACTAGTAAGACATCATCAATAGAAAATTTTAATTTGTTACCTATGGTTCCCTTGCCAATGATTTTGCCTTGGTTGTTGTCTCCGAAGGTGACGTACCCTTCTTCTTTGCTAGTGAGCATAGAGAAATGAGATGGATATCCAGTCATATGTCTTGAGCATCTATTATCTAGATACCATCTCTTGCTCATAGCTTGTGATGGTGTATGTTTCTACAAGAAGGGATTATTTTTAGGTACCCATTTTCTTTTGGGTGCCTTAAAAACTTGTTTATCATATTGCATAGAATTGATCATGGTTCCTTTAGGAACCCAAATTAGTTTGTTCGGACTAATTTTCTTGAATGGACATTTATAAGTTTTATGTCCATATTTGAAACAAAAGTTACAATTACTTTGGTGCTGAACATGTAAGACGGGGCCTTTAATGAAGGTGGTTGGATTTTGGTGAGGACTTCTCACAAATCCGATTCCACTTCTTTTAGGAACGTGACCCTTATTTGTAAGGATCATGTTCAAAGATTTACTACCAACCTCGAATTTCTTCAAGGTGTCCTTAAGTAGCAAGTTCTCCTTTTGGAGAGATTCTAGATCATGGCATTTTATACATGGAGCTAAACTATCATGATATTCAGTTTTTAATTTATCGATATCACAAGTGAGACTATCATGCTCATTTTTTAGTAATTTATATTTTCTACTAATTGTCTTCCATTCATCAAATAACTCATGGAAAGCATTTAACAATTCATGATAAGGTAAATATGCATCAATTAAATCCATTACCTCATCTCCGATGGCCATTAGGGCGTAATGAGCAACTTGCTCGGTGTTGGACTCCTCTTCTTCGGACGCGCTTGAATCATCCCATGTTGCCTTGAGCGCCTTCTTCTTTGATGTTCTCTTTTTGGCTTGAGGATAATCGTTCTTGTAGTGTCCCAGTTTTTTGCATTCATAGTAAATCACTTGGTCCTTCTTTTGTTCAAATTTATTTTTTGTATTATTTTTAAATTTTGTCTTTCTTAAATATTTTTTAAATTTTTGAGTCAAAAGTGCAATGTCATTGTCACTGTCCTCATCACTTGATGTTCCTTTCAAGTGGTCTTCTTGTGATTTGAGTGTCATATCCTTCCTATTCTTTGGAAGGGGGTTCTCGAGCTCATCATGAGCTTGACATGTCATTTCGTAGGTCATTAGAGACCCAATGAGTTCTTCAAGAGGGAATGTTTTAAGGTCTTTGGCCTCTTAAATGGCCGTAACTTTTGGATCCCAACTTTTAGGGAGGGATCTTAAGATTTTAGTTACTAGTTCAAAGTTAGTAAAATATTTACCAAGAGCTTTGAGTCCATTGATGACATCCGTAAACCGGGTGTACATGTCTCCGATGGACTCACTTGGTTTCATTCGGAAAAGTTCGTAAGAGTGCACAAGGATGTTGATTTTGGACTCTTTCACTCGGCTAGTGCCTTCATGAGTGACTTCAAGAGTTCTCCAAATATCAAAAGCTGAATCACAAATTGAAACGCGATTAAATTCATTTTTTTCTAGTGCACAAAACAAGGCATTCAAAGCCTTTGCATTTAAAGTAAAAACCTTTTTTTCCGATTCATTCCATTCGCTCATCGGAAGAGAAGATTTTTGAAATCCATTCTCGACAATAGACCAAAGCTCAAAGTCCATAGAAATGAGGAAGATCCTCGTGCAAGTCTTCCAATATGTGTAATCCGACCCATTAAACAAAGATGGTCGTGCAATAGAATGACCCTCTTGCATGCCGGAGTAAGCCATCTCTCTTGGGTATTAAACCAAAAAACCGAACTTGAAAAGTTTAACTTAGACGCGTGTTCGTAGAGAAGTGCAGCAAGATTATAAAGTACGTAAGAAAGTTTGCAGTAAGATAAATTACGATAAGTAAACGCAAACCAGAGATTACTCCAATTTTAGAGTGGTTCGGTCAAATGACCTACATCCACTTGCGAGGCCCCTCTTCGATGAGGCTCCCACCTTCCACTAGCAAATCTCTTGAAAGGGAAGGGTAAATACCCCTCTTACAACTCTTTACAAGCGGTTCACTCTCTTACAGATTTTCGAGAAGGAAGGAGGTGAACACTAGCAAATTGAAAACAAGACTTTCTAAGACTTTTCTAAGACCTTTCTCTCAATCAATTGCTGCTCAAAAAGTTGTATTCTCAGTTGAGACTTGATGGGTATTTATAGGCCTCAAGAGGATTCAAATTTGGGCTCCAAAAAATTTGAATTCTTTTATGTTCCCGATGCTGGCGGTGCCACTGCTCAGCCAAGCGGTGCCACCGCCCAACGCTCGGGTGCTGGACGGTGCAATCGCCCAGCCCAGGAGGTGTCACCACCCAGCCAGGCGGTGCCACCGCTTGGCTCTCCGGTTCACTGGTTTGGCTTAATTTGAGCCCAAACCAAATCTGACTTTGGGCCTAGTTGGCCCCTAACCAGGATATAGGATTATCTCTTAATCCTAATCCTAATTACATGTGAACTACATAACAAAACACATCCTAAGCAAGTTTTCAACCGCGAACGTCGAGTCTTGTTCCGACGAGCTTTCCGACGAACTTCTTCCGACGGACTCCCATCAAGCTCCCGAACTTGTGATGACTTTAACGAGTAGCCGAGCCTTCTCGGTGATCTCCGTGAACCTCCAACAATCTCTTCGGCGAACTTCTGAAAATTCCGACAGGTTCCCGATTTCTTCTCGGTTGGTTCCGGCAGCATCTCCGACGACTCTTCGGACTCTTAAATGTCCATCGAACTTGAATCCGGTATCCTTGCTTTATGTTTTCTGGTTATCGTAGTTAATCCTACACACTTAACTCAATAATATGGATTAGATCAATTAACCCACCAATTGATTATATCATCAAAATATGAGATTCAACACCCATGGGCCGAGGTCTTCTATCGATACATCGACCGATCCTTCGGCTCGACGTCTAATCTTTTGGCATTTTCTACTCCGGCCCAACATGATTCTTCCTGCTTTAATGGTCTCTCCCTGATCGAAACTTCCTACGTCACTCAAAATGCAGATTAGATCATAAATACATCAATCGGTTTCATCCTCAAAATCCGAGATTCAACAACAAAAATGGGGTGATTGCTTAAGCGAACGAACCCAGGTCTCATCAGAAGTCTCAGCACGTTCTGAGGAGGTTTCACCTAATTAGAGATATCGTGGCCCAAGAAGATATAGCAGTGGAAAGAGTTTCATCCAAAGATAACATCACAGATCTACTACAAAGCTGTTGTCTTATATTGTCTTTAAGCATCATAGGAGTCTGATGGGGATCGGACACAGAGGTGATTGACTTTAGATCAAGTGGGAGATTGCTAGTCATAAGTGCCCTACAAGCCAATCATATGAGTGATGGCACATGTGACTTTACACGTAGTCTTTTTGCTTATTGTTATTATTTGATATTTTATCATTTTATATTTTCTATTGCATGAATATATTGTGATGTCCATTGATCTGTGCAATAGGAATCAGATCGTGATGAGATCATGACAATGAGAGTGATTCACCTTTAAACACATATCCTAAATAAACCTAGTCATAGGTTACTTTAGAGGGACATCGAGATAATCAGACAAACTGGTCTCATAGCTATTCGTGTGGGGACACTAGGGATACAGTATAGGTACTCATTAGAGAATGAGTTCACTAATTGATATGCTCATGGAATGCTGGATGGTTGATGATGTCTCATTGTCAAACAGCGATTCCATTGTCCTAGTGGTGTATCTGGTCCTTAGACTTGAGGAATAGGGAATGACTCAATGATATGAGATATCTAAGAGCCTATTCCATTCTAGGATAATTGAGGGGACACCGATTTAGAACCATGTCCGAAAGATAATTGAGTGGATAGAGAAACTCACAGGTCTAGAAATGGTCCTAGTGGATAACTTATGTGTAGATCTTATGCTTTAGCCTCTACCAGATTCCATTTCATAGTTCATAATGAATTTTAATATGAACAATGTTAAGGTGACTCTCCCGAAGCTCCTTAATATGTTGAGGGAGGCAGAGAGCACTATCAAGAAGGAGAAGCCAGTTCTCTACACTGATGAGACCAGAAAGAAAAGGAAAGCAGAAAAGTCCCTTAAGAAGGGCAAGAGCAAGGGCAGACTAGATAAAGCAAAGGTTGCTAAGAAAGATTCAACAAAGGACAAAGGCCAGTGCTTCCACTGTAGAAAACCTAGCTTAAGCACCAGTCTACAGTACATTCTTGGCGGAGACAGTGGGAACATGATAGAGTCGAGTGAGGTTGGAGAACCTAGCTCAAGCAACACTCTACAACCCAAGTCTGTTCAGGTATCTAACACACAAGTTTCAACTTTACGTAGGTCTAACAGAGTATCCCATCCTCTTGAGAGATGTGTGGGACATATTGGAGGAGAGGATATTAAGGATATTTATCCTCAGACCTATAAGGAGGCTATTATTGTTAGGATCAAGAGTGACACTAAGAGGGGGGGTGAATTAGTGCAGTAAAAAAATTATTCGATTTCAAAAGACTTGTTTTGATTTAAACTGATTCTGATGAAAATGGTTTTAATTCAATCCATTTTGGAGAGAATTTGAACTTGAAAGCTTTCGTAAAAGTGCAAGAGAAGATTAAGGAGATTTGTAGTAATGTAAATTGCACAAATGAAAAGCGTCTGTTTCGTAAAGTCTTCGTACGATTAAAGCCGATCTCGGAAGGTGTTTACTTGAAAGCATATGTAGGCGTAGTAAAAGCATAGTAAGGAGGAGAGGTAGTTTGCTACAAAAAGTAAATTGCTCAAAGTAAATGCAAACCGAGTTTTAGAGTGGTTCGGTCAATGTGACATACATCTACTTTCGGATTCCTCCTCCGACGAGGTGTTTCCTTTGCAATCATTATTGATCTTTGGCCTTGAGCATCCACTATTGCAAAGGAAACAAAATTCGGTCAAGTGTTTATCACTTAAGATTTCAAATAATGATTGCATCACCAAGTTATCAAACATGATCTTATTTTAATTCTAATGATCTTCTCTTTGTGTTTTCTATTTTTGGCTAGATAGTTTTATAAGTTATTTTGGATCTTTGGCCTTGAGCATCCACTATTAATGTACCATCTCTTGTTCCTATCTTGTGATGTTAAATGTTTCTACAAAAAAAAGATGTTTTTAGGTACGTATTTGACCTTGGGTGCCTAAAAAATCGATCTACATAGCTTATCCTATTGCATTGAATTATTTGATGTTCTTTTAGGAACCCAAATCAATTTATATGGACTACGTTTCTTAAATGGATAATGATAAGCTACATACCCAAATTTACAACAAAAGTTGCATTTCTTTTGAGGTGAAACATGCAAAGTAAGACCTTTAACAAAGATGGTTGGATTTTGGTGAGAGGCACTCATAAATCCGATTCTGCCTTTTCTATGAACGTGACCCTTGTTTGCAAGGATCATGTTCAAGGATTTGCTACCAATCTCAGACTTTTCTATTATTTTCTTAAGTAGTAATTTTTCCTTTTGAAGTAATTCTAGTTCATCAGATTTCGTACATGAAGCTAAACTATCATTGTGCTCAATTTTTAATCTATCATAATCACTAACAAGAGAATCATGCTTCTTTTTTAACAATTTATATTTTTTACTAATTGACTTGTATTCATCAAATAAATCATGAAAAGCATTTAAAAGTTCATCAAATGATCCTATTATTGTTAGGATCAAGAGTGGCACTAAGGGGGGGGGAGGGGGTGAATTAGTGCAGCAAAAAAATTTTCTGATTTCAAACGACTTGTTTCGATTAAAATTGATTCTGACGAAAATGGTTTCGATTCAATCTGTTTTGGAGAGAATTTGAAATTGAAAGCTTTCGTAAAAGTGCAAGAGAAGATTAAGGAGATTTATAGTAATGTAAATTGCACAAATGAAAAGCATTGGTTTCGTAAAGCCTTCATATGATTAAAGTCGATCTCAGAAGGTGTTTACTTGAAAGCGTATGTAAGTGTAGTAAAAGCACAATAAGGAGGAGAGGTAGTTTGCTATTGTTAAATCTCGTATTTTGATGATGAAACCAATTGATAAGTATTTATGATTTGATCTACGTTTTTAGTGATGCAGGATGCTTCGATCAGGATGAGACAAAAAAGCAAGAAGAATCATGTTGGGCCGGTGGAAAATGTCAGAAGATTGGACATCGAGCCGGAGAGTCGATCGACGTATCGATAGAAGGCTTCGGGCCATGGGTTTGGGCATCGGGCCAAGAAAAGCGGATATTGCGCCAAGGATATTGGAATTACGCAGTCAATTGGCCCATTGGGCAATAGGCCGTAAGAGAGGACGATGCGTCAAAGAATCGAACGAAGCATCGATGGATCAATGACATACCGGACAACATGATTCAAGCTTAGTGATAATTGTCTAGATTGAAGTGTGTTTTTACATGTGCAGGATTAACTACGATAGTAAGACATTAAGAAAATGAAGTCTCGGAGTCAAGAATGTGATTTTGTTGGGAGTTCGAGAGTTCATCGAAAGTCCGGATGTTCGTCGAAAGTTTTGTAGGAACCAGCTGATAAGTCTTGGAGCTTGCCAGAGAAGCTCGTTAGAACTCAACAAGAAGATCATCGTGAAGTCTAAGAGCTTGCTGGGAGTCTGTTGGAACATTGCCGAGAGATCGTCGAAAGTTCGCTGGAAGTTCGACGGAAGCTTGCCGGAAGAAAGTAGACTTATGGACTTGTTTAGCTTAGGAAATATCTTAGAATTCATAGTTGGCATGTAATTAGGATTGGAATTGGGCCAACCCAATTAGGGGTCAGTTAGGGCCAATAAAAAGGCCCAAATAGTGCCCCAAGAGGTGATACCATCGTGGCACAGTCTCCGAGACTATGTCAAGCGATGGTACCATCGATCTGGGTGGTGGTACCGCCTAGAGAAAGCCTCCAAGAGGCTGCAGGCAGTGGTACCGCTAGTTTGGGTGGTGGTACCACCTAGTGTCAGGCGGTGGTACAACAAGACTAGGTGATGGTATCGCCCATGCAGTGTTAGTGTCAGACTGACACTGGCGATGGTATCGCCCGAACCTAGGAAACCCAGGATGAGATATTTTTAGGCTCTAAGTTTGAATCAACTTGAGGCTTATAAATACCCCTCTCATTTCTGGTTAACATACACAAGACTTGAGAGTAAAAATAGGAAAAAAACACTACTGCAATCTTGTGTGAACTCCTCTCAAAAGTTTTAAGTGTTAGAATATTTTGAGAAAGGAGTAAGTGGGGATGTAAGGGTTATCTCCTAAACCCGGTAAAAGAAGAATCAAGTTGTAAAAGGTGGTTGGTCTTCGCCTATTGAAGGAAGACCGATAGTGGATGTCAGTAGCCTCGACGGAAGAGGAATCGGTGGAGTGGATGTAGGTCATGATAATGAAACTACTATAAGTATCTGGTTTGCCTTTACTTTGAGCAATTTACTTTAAACTACAAACTGCCTTCTCATTACTTGCTACGTTCTTCCATACACTTTCAATCTAAGCATATTTCCGGAATCAGTTTTTAACATACGAAGAATTTTTAGAAACGTAATTTTTACCACTGCACTAATTCACCCCACCCCCCCACCCCTTAGTACCAACTCTTTTCCTAACAATTGGTATCAAAGCCTTATTTTTCATATATGATTTAACACCCAAATAGAAATGACTCTTTTTGGCTTTCAAGAGGGTCACTCTCTCATTCATCCTCCATTATTCAATAGGATGGACTACACATATTGAAAAACTCGAATGAGAGATTTCTTACTTTCCTTGGATTTAAATTTATGGAATATTATTGAAAACGATTTTCGAAGGTCTTCTCTTCCAATGAACCATCAGAATGATTTGAAGAAGAAGACGTTTTCTCTAAATGCCAAAGCTATGAATGCTCTATTTTGTGTCTTAGACAAAAACGAATTCAATTGGGTTTCTTTGTGCGAAACGACTTTCGATATTTGGCACATTCTCGAAATTACACACGAAGGCATGAATAGAGTTAAAGAGTCTAAAGTTAATCTTTTATTGTATGATTTTGAACTTTTTCGAATGAAGCCTAGCGAAACTATTGTTGACATGTACATCCATTTTACGGATGTCGTCAATGGTTTAAAAACTCTTGGCAAATATTTTTTGAATTTTAAATTTGTCAACAAAGATTTACGCTCACTTTCTAGAACTTGGGACTCTAAAGTAACAGTCATACAAGAGGCCAAAGATTTGAACCGTTTTCCACTCGAAGAACTAATAGGGTCTTTAAAGACCTATGAAATGAGTTTTATGACACATGTTGAACATTATGAACATAAGAATCACCTTCCAAAAAATAGGAAGGATTTGGTACATCGAACAAAAGAAGACCACTCGAGTGAAAGCTCAAGTGATGATGAACTTAAACTTCTCACAATAAAACTTAAAAAGTACTTAAAGCAAGAATCAAAAAATAAAAACAAATTGAAGAAGAAGAAAGCACTTTTAGACAAAACGAGCTCCTCTAAAGATAAGGAGAAAATCAACAAAGGCGATGTTGCAAACTACGCCTTAACGGCTTTCAATGATGAGGTAATCAAAATGCCCTTAGTTTATTTCGAAATTACATGATTCTTTTCATGAGTTATTTTTAATTTGGAAATAAAAAATAAAAAAATTACATGTTTAATAAATAAAAATGCAAAAAATTAGGAATCATGCTTATCTAGTAATTTTTAAAATAATCATAAAAATTACATGTGTTATGATAAAGGAACAAAATGTTAGACTTAAATCATGCTAGATGTTTTAATAATAATGTGTATCTTAATGATTTCCGTTTTATTGAAAACACTTTATGAAATCATGCTTGATGAAATAATGTAATGATACATAATGATCGTGCTTAATAAATTTATTAAGCGATGCCACCTCGCCTTTCTTGATTTTCTCGTCGTCTTCGAAGGAGCTCGATTCATCCCACTAGGTGTTCTTCTTCTTGCATTCAAAGCAAGTAGTTCCGTTCTTTTTGTTCTTAAATTTTTGTTTCTTAAATTTTTTAAATTTCTTAGTGAGTATTTCTTGTTCACCATCACTTGAGCTTATGCTCGAGTGGTTTTCAAATGTTCTATATCCCAAATCCTTCCTGTTCTTTAGAATGTGGTTTTGTTCATCATATTCATCATGTGCATTGCACGCCATTTCGTATGTCATCAATGAACCGATAAGTTCTTCAAGTGGAAAAATATTTAAATATTTTGTTTCTTGTATTATCGTTACTTTTGATTCCCAAGCTTTAGAAAGTGAACGTAAAACTTTACTAACAAGTTCAAAATTCGAGGAACATTTGCCAATAGATTTTAAACCATTGACGACATTTGTAAAACGGGTGTACATGTCAACAATGGTTTCACTCGGCTTCATTCGAAAAAGCTTAAAATCATGCATCAAAAAATTTACTTTAGATTCTTTTACACTACTTGTGCCTTCGTGTGTGATTTCAAGAGTATGCCAAATATCAAAAGTCGTTTCGCACATAGAAACCCGATTAAACTCATTTTTGTCTAAGGCACAAAATAGAGCATTCATAGCTCTTGTATTTAAAGAAAACATCTTCTTCTCCAAATCATTCCAATGGTTCATTAGAAGAGAAGACATTCGAAAACCGTTCTCAACAATATTCCATAAATTTAAATCCAACGAAAGCAAGAAAACTCTCATTCGAGTTTTCCAATAAGTGTAGTTCGTCCCATTGAAAAAGGGAGGACGAATGAGAGAGTCACCCTCTTGGTTGCCGAAAAGTGCCATTTCTCTTAGATGTTAATCCAAGTGAGAAATAACCTGGCTTTGATACCAATTGTTAGGATCAAGAGCACTAAGAGGGGGGGGGGGGTGAATTAGTACAGCGAAAAACTTTCGATGATTAAAACTGCGTTCATACGAAGAAATCATTTTTGACGTAAAACCGTTTTCGAAAACTTAATTGGAAAGCGAGTTCATAAAGGAGTGCAGAAAAAGTAATAAGGAAGTAAAGCACACATGGAGGTTTGCAGTAAGGTAAGTAGCAAGAAGAAATGCAAACCAGAAAGCACCGCAATTTTAGAGTGGTTCGGTCAATCTTGACCTACATCCCCTTTTCGCTTCCTCATCCGACGAGGTCATTGACACCCACTAGAGGCCTTCCTTCAATAGGTGAATGCCAACCACCCTTTTATAATTTCACTCCTTTTGACATGCTTAAGAGATAACCCTTGCAGAATTTTCACTCCTCTCTTGAATGATCGAAACTTGGAAGAAAAGAGGGAGGAGAACTTTTAGCTTATACAACAATTTTGAGCTCTAAAAATCACAGAGTAAGATTGTATTTTCGGTGCCCTTTTATACAGGAAAGGGTGGGGTTTATACAGGCCCCAAACTGGTTTGAATTTGGAGCTAAAAAATGTCATCTTCCGGATTTCCGGGGTCCTGGCGGTACTACCACCATAACTGGGCGGTACTACCGCTTGGAGACCGAGCTCAGACGGTACCACCGCCTGATAGGGGTGGTACCACCACCTAGTCTTGCTCGAAGACTAAGCCCAGGCGGTACCGCCGCCTGACCTGGGTGGTTGCACCGCCTAACTTTCCTTGGAGATTGAGCTCCTGGGCGGTGCCACCACCGGCCAGGAAATCTGGATCCAAATGGGCTGATCCATTCGACCCAATTTGGGACTGTCAAGGGCCCAATTGCCCCCAAATTAAGTTAATGGGATCACTCCTATTCCTAACTTAATCTACATGCTAACTATGATATTTCTTAAGACATTTACTGTAACTTGCTCCGGTGCGTCAATCGCTTCTTCCGGCGAGCTTTCGGTGAACTTCCGGCAAACATCCGACGAACCTTTGACGATGCTCTGGCAGACTTCCGGCAAACTCCTAAACTTGCGACGATCCACATGGCAAGTTCCGACAAGCTTCTTTGGCAAGCTTCTGGACTTCTCCGATTTGTTCTTGTAGAACGTCCGACGACCGTCCAGACTTCCGTCGAACTCTCGAACCCCCAACGTGATCATAGTCTTGACTCCGGTGCAACTCCTACTGCATGTCTTACCGCCATCATAGTTAATCCTGCACATGTAAAATAAACTTCGATCTAGACAATTAATACTAAGCATTAATCAAGTTGTCCGGCATGTCATTGGTCCCTCGATGCTTCATCCAATTCTTCGACGCATCATCCTCTCTTGTTGCCTATTGCCTAATTGGCTAGTTGACTCTGCAACTTCGATATCCTTGGCACAATACCTGCTCTTCTTGGCCTGAGCCTGAATCCACGGCCCGAATCCTTCTATCGATATGTCGACTAATCCACCGGCCCAACGTCTAATCTTCTGATATGTTCCTCCAGCCTAGCATGATTTTTCCTGCTTTAATTGTCTCATCCTATGTCACTCAAAATGTAGATTAAAACATAAACATAATTATCAATTGGTTTAATCATCAAAATACAAGATTCAACATCTGCCTCCAAATCTGTAATGTTAAAATCTCTCTTTTATTGTCAGGTTAAAGACATGTATAGGTTGAGAGATATGGTGGTCGAAAGGGTTTGTGGATTAGTAGATGTAGGCTGCAGTTTAGGCTTATTTTGTGGTTGTTTTGGGTGTAGTTTGAGGGTGTGGTTTGGTAGAGTTTTTGGGCTATATTGGTAGTGGATGAAGGTTAGGGAAAAAAGTTTTAAATCTATGGTAGATGGCAGAAAAGTTTTGATAGAAATCAATGGAAGTTGTTGCAGATATGTGTTGCCTTATAAGAGTAGAATTGTCATCGAAGAAACAACGATTTCTCGATGAAATTTTAAGCAAAAATCGAGAGATTTGAGGGAATTTGGAAGCAAAATCTCAGTTTATATAACAGCAAAGATGACCAATTAAATCAAGAAAATTTTGGCAGTATAACAACAAGGAAATTGGTGCAAGTTGCAATAGCTCATCAAAAAATTTCAGTGGTTTGCAATGAAATTTGTAGCAACACAAGAATGTTTTTAGAGATAAATTCCTTAATACATCAATCTTAGATGGAAGTCAAGATGATCTATGAAGTGTATAAGAAATTTTATTCAAGAAAGATTGCAAATAGATCGGTTAAGGCAACAATATGCGGCTGAAATTTTTTGCAGCAATCCTTTATTCATAAAAATGATAACTTTTGTGACGAAAGGAAATCGTAGCATGGGATAGATAAAAAGACTTCTTCTTGGTATTTTGAATAAAAATTACAACAGCAAAAGGTATTAGTGATAGGAGAATATCATATCTTTGATGCAATTGGATGTGACGACAGTAGATTGATTTGATCTATAGTAGAAGATGACGGTAGAGATGGCGACATCAAGAGCAATTATTTAAATTGCTTGGCTGGTGGTGGGCGATAGGGATGGCAGCAAAAGCAGCAAGATCACTGCTCTGATACCAAATGTTAGAGGATCGACCTCCTTGGAACTTTATAGGGGTTCCTTCCTCCAAATTGCTACTCAAAGGCTACAGAAAATATTCATCTATTGCTTAAAAAAAGAGGATGAATATATGGCTATTTATAGGGCTTCTAAACCCTAACTCCTAATAGGACTTCTAACCAACTCCTAATAAGACTCCTACTCAAGACTCTTATTTCTTTACAACTCCTAATGTTTCTCTGAGAATTAACCTCCTAACCCTAGCCCTAGGGGCTGCTTCCTAAGTAAGTTACCCCTTTTGCTCTCAACCCTAACCAATCAGCCCAGTAAAAGGGGTAGCAGCTAGGAAGCCCAAAGGCTGAAATATAAACCCTAGCCACTCTTCTTTATAGGATAGAGGCGGCTAGGTGGGGTTTATTACAATCTCACAGGGTTTTATTAGCTACTTCTTAGTTGAGTAGGTCCCAACCCTACTAGGGTCCTATCAGTGCACTGATCTTTTCATAGTTTTTCACGAACTTGTGGTAATATCCTTTTAAACCGAGAAAGCTAAGTAATGATTTTATGTTCCTCAAAGTCGGCTAGTTCTACATTGCTTCAATTTTGGAAGGGTCCACTGGCACACCTTCCTCTGATATGATATGCCCTAGATATTTCACCTTCTATTGAAGAAATTGTACTTCAATTTTTTGACAAAATGAACATGTTCTTGCAAAATCATCAAAACAAGTTGTAAGTGCTGAAAATAACTTTCAAGAGAAAGGCTGTAAATAAGGATATCGTCAAAGAAAGCACAAACTTATGAAGATAATTTAAAAAAAAAATCATTAATAAGGCTTTGGAAGGTGGAGGGAGCATTGGTGAGGCCAAAGGGCATTACCAAAAATTCGTAATGGTTGTTGTGTGTTCGAAAAGCGATTTTTGGTATGTCTTCTTCGCACACTCGCATTTGATGAGACCCGGATCGATGGTTCAGCTTTGTGAAAACTTATTCTCCCTTTAATTTATCAAGAAATTTATCTACTACTGGAATATGGTATTTGTCCTTAACGGTTATGCCGTTGAGAGCTCAGTAATCAATACACATTTGCCATGTTCCATCCTTCTTTCGTACGAGGAGCACTAGTGAAGAGTAGGGTTGCAACTTGGCCGAATAACTCCTATTTTGAGCATCTCTTTTACAATCCTTTCTATTTCATCCTTTTGCAGACGTGGATACCAATATGGCTGAGTATTTACCGGAGGTTTGCATGAAAGAATCAATATACAATGATCATGCCGACAGGTAGGAGGTAGGTTGTGCGATTCATCAAATATATCTAAAAATTCAATAAGCAAAGAAAGTAGGTTTGGATCTTCAAATTCTATTAGCTCTCCCTTAGTTTGCTGCTTAAGTTATAACAAAAAGTTGTTATATGCTTTGTGCAAAACCTTCTCCATTCATTGTGTGCAAATCATAGTTACATCACCCCTATATTTCTCGTGTAGTATCACCTATTTCCCCTTACTATAAAATTTCATAATTATTTTTATAAAATTCCAAGAAATATCACTTAATGTTATCAGCCATTTGATGTCGAGCACGACCTCATAATCATCAAGAGGGAGGAGGAAGAAATTTACAATTATCTCTTGGTCCTGTAGTAATAGTTTCACCCACGAGCACCTATGATCACACTTCAAAATTCGACTTACTAGTGCTCCTGATGTCAATAAGAACCAGCAAGTGTCACGACTCGAGTTTGATGAACTAACTGGCCAATAACTCTATTTGGTCCTTCAACCACGGACCAAAATGCTTAAGCGGGAGTTAACATAGTACACTCAAGTGTCACGACTCGAGTTTGATGAACTAACTGGCCAATAACTCTATTTGGTCCTTCAACCACGGACCAAAATGCTTAAGCGGGAGTTAACATAGTACACTCATCAGGCCCATATAAGCCAATCATACACATTGCCTACTCCCGATGTGGGACTAATGGGATGTTACAATATCCCCAACTCAATTAGCTTGACGTCCTTGTCAAGGCCCAACTCTCACCCTACCCAAATGCTAGGTCGGCTCTGATACCAAATGTCACGACCCGAGTCTGATGAGCTAACTGGCCAATAACTTCATTTTAATCTTTCAATCACGGACCAAATTACTTAAGTAGGAGTTAATGTAGTACACTCATCAGGCCCATATATGCCAATCATACACATTGCCCACTCCCGATGTGGGACTAATGGGATGTTACAACAAAGGCATACATCGTAATATCAACCAGCTACTGTTCTTCATATGTGACCTCTTCCAAATGCTCCTAAATCTCCTCCTCTATTTCTTCAAGAGGTTCAATCAGTAGGACATGGCCCCTTTTGCAGCGATGATCGTGATTCCACGGCTGATCGCAATGCCAACAAAGACCCTTTGCTAATCGGTCACATAGTTCTTCTCTTGTCAATTTTTTTGGTAGCGAAGGACAATTGGGAGTAGAAGGAAGTTTATATGACACAGACCTAGGAGAGGTTCTCATCCTCTAAGCATTTTGGTTGAGTCATTCTTCTTGTATTCGGGCGAAAGAAATTGTAGCTGTCACGGTATGGGGCTGCCACGCCTTAACCTCCCCTTTTATCTCTAGCTTGAGTCCTTTGATGAATGTTCCTAACAAATGATAGTCAGACCAATCATGAGCAATGTAGGATAGATTCTCAAATCTGGTTTGGTACTCTTGAATTGTAGAAGTTTGTCGAATTTTTACGAGTTGGCCATCGATATTTTCATACTCTATAAGTCCAAAATGATTCAGCAATTCATTCTTAAATTGATTCCACGTTAGATCCCTATGATTGTATTTCAGCCAATTGTACCATTTAAGAGCATCTCCTTCAAGGTGGATGACAGCAACTTCCACCATAGCATCATCCGATGTTCGATAGTAGCAAAAGTAACGTTCAGCGCGCGAAATCCACCCCACCGGGTCTCCTTCCCATTGTGGGAAGTCCACCCTCATGGGCAGCTAAAGCATGTCCAAGATTTGTCCCTCCTTCTCTGAAGGTCTCTCTAAACTCTCTCCTCATTGAGATTTGGTTGGAGTCGGTGGTAGTCCAATTTTGAATTATGTAAACACAGTGCGCAATTTGTCCTCCAAGCGCGATTCAAGCCATGACTCAATCCGAGATTCCCATGCTTCAAATTTGGCATCAATTGGATCTTGAGAAGCTATAACATATGCCTGTAGATTAGAGATGTCCTTATCTTTTTTTTATTTATCAGTTAATAGCATGGGTGGTGAAAGGTTCAGAAGAATTGAAGATCACAGAAAGGTACTATAGTAGATTTTTACATCTAAAGTGTAGCAGTTTATGTTAGGAATGAGTCTACACTAAGAGGGGGGGGGGTGAATTAGTGCAGCGGTAAAAACATCGGTTTAAGAAAAACTCTTCATATGATTAAAACTGATTCCGGAAATACTTAACTTTAAAAGCAATAAGAAGAGCGTAGTAAGTAATGAGAAGGCAGTTTATAATTTAAAGTAAATTGCTCAAAAGGCAAACCAGATTTTTATAGTGGTTCGGTTGTCGTGACCTACATCCACTCCACCGATTCCTCTTCCGTCGAGGCCACTGGCATCCACTATCGATCTTCCTTCAATAGGCGAAGACCAACCACCTTTTACAGCTCTTTCTTCTTTTACCGAGTTTAGGAGATAACCCTTACACCCCCACTTACTACACTCTCAAACTATTCTAACACTTAAAAGAAGGAGAGGAGTTTACACAAGATTGCAGTAGCGTTTCTTTCTTTCTTCACTCTTAATACTTGTGCAAGTTAACCAAGGATGAAAGGGGTATTTACAAGCTTCATGTTGATTCAAACTTATAGCCTAAAAAGGTCTCATCCCAGGCTTCCTAGGTACTGGCGGTACCACCGTCGTTACTGGGCGGTACTACCGTCACTTGATCTGCCACTAGGTGGTACCACCGCTTGATAGGGCCGGTATTACCGCTGGCAGTATTCACTGTCGGTGATACCACCGCCCAACTTGGGTGGTACCACCGCCCAGAATTCCTGAGGTGCTGTTTCCCTGGTAGTGCCACCACTAATTGGGCTTTCAGCATCTTGGTTGGGCCTTGAATCTAACCCAAACTAGCCTAGCTTTAGGCCCAATTGGCCCCTAACAAAGTTGATGAGATTACCTCCTAAATCATACTCTAATTATATGCTAATTATGATTCCTAAGACATATTCTAAGCAAAATAAGTCTGGTTTCTTCTGGCAAACTTCTGACGATCTCTCGGCAATGTTCCGGTGGACTCCCAGCAAGCTCCTAGAGTTCATGATGATCTTCTTGGCGAGTTCTGATAAGCTTCTTTGGTAAGCTCCAGGACTTCTCGGTCAATTCCGACAAAACATCTGACGAACGTCCAAACTTCCAACGAACTCTCGAACTCCCAACGAAATCGCGTTCTTGACTCTGGGACTTCATTTTGCTTTATGCCTTACTATCATAGTTAATCCTACACATATAAAAATATATTTTGATCTTGACAATTACTACTAAGCATGAATCATGTTATCCGGTATGTCATTGGTCTATCGACGCTTCATTTGATTCTTCGGTGCATCGTCCTCTCTTGCGGCCTATTGCCCAATCGGCCAGTTGACCTCCATAACTCTGATATTCTTGGCACAATATCCTCTCTTCTTGGCCCGATGCTCGAATTCGTGGCTCGAAGCCTTCTGCCGATATGTCGATCGATCCTCTAGCCCGACGTCCAATCTTTTGACATATTTTTCTTTGGCCTAATATGATTCTTTCTGCTTTAATTGTCTCTTCCTAATCGAAGCATCTTACGTCACTCAAAACATAGATCATATAATAAATACTATCAATTGGTTTCATCATCAAAATCTGAGATTCAACAATCTCTCCCTTTTTTATGATGACAACTAATTGATGACGGAGTTTAAACAAACTCCTAGAGTTTAAACAAACTCCTAGAGTTTAAACAAACTCCCCCTATCAATATGCCATATTGATAGAACTCTTAGATTCAAAAATCTAAGCAATATGTTATCATATACTTATGTATAACATCATACTTCTCCCCCTTTGTCATCAACAAAAAGAAGTGCAACTATCAAGTGTTTAGACATACAAGTTCAAACATTACATTTATCATCATGCAATTCGTAAGCTAGAAAATTTAGCAAGTGCTACATCATGCAAGCTATCAAGTTTTAGATACGCAAGGTAGTAAGATAGCAAGTTTACAACATACAAGCTAGCAAAAATTTCAAAAGCAAATGCAAGATAGCTTTCTTGTTGAAGTGTGTAAGCTAGCTAGCGATATTTTTTATATTCAAGAAAATAACTTTTGCTTCTTGAAATATACAAGTTAGCAATCTTTGCTTCTCCTTTGAGATGTGCAAGGTAAAAATTTTGCTTCTCTTTTGAGTTGGGAAATCTAGTAATTTTTGGATATGCAAGCTAGTAAGATAGCAAGTTTTACATTAAGCATGCTAGCATATTTTGCACCATGCAAGCTAGCAAATTTTACATAATTTTAGAACAAGCATAGCTAGTTCTTTCTCCTCTTATGTCATTGTCAAATAGAAGGAAAGAATACAATATTGTAATTCTTTTTCCTTTTTATCAATCTTCACATCATGACAAAGGTAAAGTAACATAGATAAAAAATCAAGTCATGAATGTCAAAACAATTTTTCATCATGAATATTTCATCATTGCATGCATCATTATCATAAATTAAAGTATTACATGCATAATACCAAATCATCATTTATAATTACATCAATATTCCAATCATTATTTTAATATGTTTGTGCATCATTACAGTTTCAATTTACATGTACAATTTTAAAATATTACATATCATACTTACTCTATGCATGATACTAAAAATAAATCAATCATCATATCACACATGATACTCAAGCATTCATCATTTTAGCAATAAATCATAGTATTGTATGCATCATTCTGAGTTATAAATATTTCATATCATGATGGTATCAATTTGTCAAATTACATCCTAGCATGCATGATCATAACTTCTTCCCCTTTTGTCATTATAAATAAGAAATAAGAAAGGAAAAACATAATGGTGTAAAATATTTCAATCATTTCAAGGCATACAAGCTATAAATACAAAGAAATCATGTCACGAAAGATAAGATCATTTGAATACCAAAAGACATGATTCATTTTGACAAATCTCCTCTTAAATATTCAAAGAGAAATCTTAGGAGATCAAATAATAAAAGATATTCAAATGAAATGTTAAGTCATGAATTTCGAAAAAGATATTCAAATGAAATTTTAAGTCATGAATTTTAAAAAAGATATTCTCTTTAGTAAATCACAAAAGGAAACATAGAAGAAAAAGATTTCAATTCATGCATAAGAAATCTTATGATTTATATAGAAAATCACCTTTTTAGTAAAATACCCAAAAAAATCGTAGAAGTACAAAGAAAAGATCTTGAATAAAAAAATCTCAAGTAATTCTAAGAAATCAAGATAAAGCTCATTCAAATTCAAATCGTCAAAATCTCAACATTTCTTTCAAGTGATTCAAAATAGCATAAATAATTTCTTGGTCTCTTAGTGAAAAATCGATAAGATAGAGAAAAAATTTTTTTCAAGAAAAATGCTTTCCTCCTTTTGTTTCAACTTATTGATTAATTTCATACATGGATGTTCTTTTCTTTCAAATCTATGTATCATTCATTAACACAAAAAAAAAAACTTTCAAAAGATCATAAAAATGATCATGCATAAGTTCGAAATATAAACTCATTAAGCATGCTTTCAAATCATCATTACATTTTCATTAAGACATTAAGCATGGTTTCATTGAACATAATGTTGAATGATTCTTAAAGATATCTAAAATTCTTTTGTTTTAATTTGTGTGATTGACTTTATATTAGCATGCCCAAATATTTGTTCTTATATCAAAACCATGCATAAACGTTTAAAACGAAAAGATAAAAAATCATCAAATCAAAAAGTGTAACACATAATTCCAAAACATATGATTTTAAATCATTACTTCAAGTCCTCATGCATAAAAATCATCAAGTATGATACAAACATTTATTTTCAAAACATTCATCATGATAAAGCAAACAAGCCAAAGAAATCATTAAACATAAAGTATATTCATCAATCATGGTTTCATTGAGCATAAGGTATTTTCAAACAAAATAAAAAATCAATACGAAAATCATCAAGATATACATTATTGCTTCTTAAAACATACATAGGATTTATCTTAAGTATTAGATTTAAGTTTGACATATTTGTTCATTTATCATAAAACATGTAATTTTCATGATCAATTTCATTACATCATTAAAAATGAAATTTTCAAAAAGAAATTTATATAATTTTTTAAACTAAATTAAAAATAACTCATGAAGAACGTCAAGTAATTTCAAAGTAAACTAAGGGAGTTTCATTTGAGTTGTTTACCTCATTGTAGAAAGTTGTTAAGGTGTAATTTACCACCTCACCTTTTTTGATTTTCTCCTCATCTTCGAATGAGCTTGATTTGTCCCAAAGTGGTTCCCTCTTCTTGTGTTCATAGCAAGTAGTTGAGTTCTTTTTGTTCTTTAATTTTTGTTTCATGATCTTTTTAAATTTCATAGTGATGAGTTCAAGTTCACCATCACTTGAGTTTGTGCTCGAGTGGTCTTCGATTGTTCTAAGTCTGAAATCCTTCCTGTTCTTTGGAATGTTGTCCTCAAGTTCATTTTGTGCATTGTGCGCCATTTCATATGTCATCAATGAACCAAAAAGTTCTTCAAGTGAAAATTTATTAAGATCTTTTACCTCTTATATTACGGTTACTTTCGGATCCCAAGTTTTAGAAAGTGAGCGTAAAATTTTATTCACAAGTTCAAGGTTTGAAAAGCATTTGCCAAGAGCCTTTAAACCGTTGACGACATCCGTAAAATAGGTGTATATGGCAACAATGGTTTCGCTTGGCTTCATTCAAAAAAGTTCAAAATCATGCATTAAAAGATTTATTTTGGAATCTTTTACTTTATTAGTGCCTTTATGTGTGGTTTCAAGAATGTGTTAAATATCGAAAGTTGTTTCGTACATAGAAACACGATTAAATTCATTTTTGTCTAAGGCGCAAAACAAAGCATTCATAGCTTTCACATTTAATGAAAAAGTCATCTTCTCCAAATCATTCCAATGGTTCATTGGAAGAGAAGACCTTCGAAATCCATTTTTGATAATATTCCATAAATTCAAATCTAACGAAAATAAGAAAACTCTCATTCAAGTTTTCCAATATGTATAGTCTGTCCCATTGAACATGGGAGGACGAATAAGAGAGTGACCCTCTTGAAAGCCGAAAAGAGCCATTTCTCTTGGGTGTTAAACCAAATGAGAAATTACAAGGCTTTGATACCAATTGTTAGGAACGAGTCAACACTAAGAGGGGGGGTGAATTAGTGCAACGGTAAAAATATCGGTTTAAGAAAAACTCTTCATATGATTAAAATCAATTTCGAAAATGCTTAACTTTGAAAGCAATAAGAAGACCGTAGCAAGTAATGAGAAGGCAATTTGTAGTTTAAAGTAAATTGCTTAAAGTAAAGGCAAACTAGATTTTTATAGTGGTTCTGTCGTCGTGACCTACATCCACTCCACCGATTCGTCTTCCGTCGAGGCCACCGGAATCCACTATCAGTCTTCCTTCAATAAGTGAAGATGAACCACCTTTTACAACTCTGTCTCCTTTTACTGGGTTTAGGTTTAGGAGATAACCCTTAGACCCCCACTTACTCCTCTCTCAAACTATTCTAACACTTAGAAGAAGAAGAAGAGTTCACACAATATTGCAGCAGAGTTTCTTTCTTTTTTCACTCTTAATACTTGTGTAAGTTAACCAGGGATGAGAGGAGTATTTATAGGCTTCAAGTTGATTCAAACTTGGAGCCTAAAAAGGTCTCATCCCAGGTTTCTTGGGTACTAGCGGTACCACCGCCGTTACTGGGCGGTACTACCGCTGCTTGATCTGCCACTAGGTGCTACCATCGCTTGACAGAGGCGGTACCACTATTGGAAGCATTCATTGCCGGTGGTACCACCGCCCAGCCTGGGCGGTATCACTGCCTAGAATTCCTGGGCTGCTATTTCCTAGGCGGTGCCACCGCTAGTAGGGCTTTCAGCATCTTGGTTGGGCCTTGAATCCAGCCCAAACTAGCATAACTTCGGGCCCAATTGGCCCCTAATTAAGTTGATGGGATTACCTCCCAAATCATACTCTAATTATGTGCTAACTACGATTCCTATGACATATTCTAAGCAAAATAAGTCCAGTTTCTTTCGACTATCTTCCAATGAACTTCCGACGATCTCTCGGCAATGTTCCGATGGACTCCCGGCAAGCTCCTAGACTTCACGACAATCTTCTTGGCGAGTTCTGATGAGCTTCTTTGGCAAGCTCTAGGACTTCACGGCCAATTCCGGTAGAAATTCCAATGAACGTCCGGACTTCCGACAAACTCTCGAACTCCCAACAAAATCACGTTCTCAATTTCGGGACTTCATTTTGCTTTATGCCTTGCTATCGTAGTTAATCCTACACATATAAAAACACACTTCGATCTAGATAATTATTACTAAGCATGAATCATATTGTCCGGCATGTCATTGGTCCATCGACGCTTCGTCCGATTCTTCGGCGCATCGACCTCTCTTATAGCCTATTGCCCAATCGGACAATTGACCTCTGTAACTCCGATATCCTTGGCATAATATCTGCTCTTCTTGGCTCGATGCTCGAATTTGTAGCCCGAAGCCTTCTGCTGATACGTCGATCGATCCTCTCGCTCGACGTCCAATCTTCTGACATGTTTTCCTCCGGCCCAACATGGTTCTTCTTGCTTTAATTGTCTCTCCCTAATTGAAGCATCCTACGTCACTCAAAACGCATATCAAATCATAAATACTATCAATTTATTTTATTATCAAAATATGAGATTTAATAGTTTGGGCGTAAAAGATCAGTAGTTTATATTGAGAATTTTTTAACGAAACCAAAGGGATATCCGCTATTAGGAAGTGTCAAAGTTGTCATAAAAATTTCGTAGAGATTTGGATGGTAAAAACATAGTAGCAAGATCAAACAAACTATGCTATGCGATTGGAATTCTGCAGTACAGATTTTCAAGTGTAGCAGTTTGGATGTAAAAGATCAATGGTTTATATTAAGAATTTTTTAACGAAACCAAAGGAAAATCTGCTGTTAAAAAGTGTCAAAGCTATCATAAAAATTTCATAGAGATTTGGATAGAAAAAATATAGTAGCTAGATCAAACAGATTGTGCTATGCGGTTGGAATTCTGTAGTGCATCTTTCATCGTAGAGATGAAAACTTTGCGATAAAAAGTTTATATAGCAATATAAGAACAATTTTCTTTTGGATTTTTAAATAAGGATAACTAAATTACAACAACAATAAGGTAGGAAACCAGAACCTATTGCAATTCACGAGGAGATCAAAGGATAATCCACGGTGGTGGAGATGACGGTAGAATTTGGCGACGATCTTTTAAGCAATTGTGGGAATTATTTTGGGCGACTATGGAGGGGGCTGATGGATGGCTGTGGAAGGGCAGCGAGATGCCAAGAATGTTACTCTGATACCAACTGTTAGAACCCTTGTAACATCCCTCATTTTTAAAAATTTTATAGATGCTTGTTTGTAAATATGAGGATTAGCTAATAATTATTTTATATTAAATAATTTTATATTAGAAGTTTATGGCTAGAGACCTAAATGTGAATATTAAAAATTTGATATAATTTATGAAAGATTCATATTTAAGTTAAAGAAAAAAAAATGGTGGACATGTGTCACTAGCTAACTTAAGTATGGTGCGACCCATGTTGGTTCTATGGATGACACATAAGCCCTTTCATGCATGTTTGACACCTTGCAACCCTTATATTAGCTAAACCTAATGCAATTAGAGAATAAACTAAAGGAAATCTTAACTAGAGGAAAACTTAGCTACAGCTAACCTGGGTTTGAGAAGAGAAGGGAAGAAGAAGAAGAAGAAGTGTTGCTTGAGGTTTTGCATCAATTTCTCCACATTTGGGAATCAAACTTTTCTAAGGCAAGTGTTCTAACCCCATCCTATAGAAATTATAATCTCTGTTTTCATCTTAATTTTGTATAATTTGATAGATTTCAGCTTAGAACAGACATTTCTTTCGTTTTGATACAAAGCCATGAATTTGTAATTTTTTGGTAATCTGACCTCTATGCACTGTTTTAGACCTAACTTTTAGCACTAAACTCCAATTTAGGCAAAACCCAATCCATTTGAAAGTAGACTCAAATATATTTATTTTGATACTGAGACTGAATGATTTGGAGTTTAAATTTCTACTAAGACTTCTAGTT
Organism: Musa acuminata AAA Group; assembly: GCF_036884655.1. Lineage (NCBI taxonomy): Eukaryota > Viridiplantae > Streptophyta > Magnoliopsida > Zingiberales > Musaceae > Musa > Musa acuminata. The sequence continues at coordinate 12,655,293 of NC_088347.1, read as the reverse complement.
CAATTAACAATATAGATTCTATAAAATAAGGACTATAATTTCTGACCTCTTGTTGCTTAACTGCTTATAGCTTTCTGTTGGGAATTCTAATTCATATAGAGTATGATTTATTGGAAACTATACTCAAAATTATTTCTGAGCTTACCTGGTTTGAATTTTTGGAGTACAATTGTAAACTGAAACATCTATTTTTATCGACCCTATGGACTCAGTAAAATAGAGCTGATGTTTTCAGATCTTTCGCTATGAAATTATTTGTAACTCCCTGTAGTAAACTCCAATTCATGAAAAACTTAATTTACCTAAAACTAGACTGACACATCCTTCAAATGATACCTATTTGGTATAAATTGGAGTATAATTGGTTATTTAGATAATTCATACGAAGTGCCTTTCAAATTTTGCTAGAATCAAGCTTTGGTCAATTTCGGCTCTTCTTGTTTCTTCTCGTTGGAAATCGATTTCAGCAGAAACCCTTACTTCAAATGAGCTTTACATTACTACTTTAAATTCTTATGTACTCTTATCCTTCAATTATTTTTATACCTGATTTTATTATGTAAAGTTCATGTTTGGATCATAATGTTCCGTTATAGAAACATGCATTCTGTTGTTCCACATGTGTTTATGATGTTTTCCAAATTATTGTTCACAATACCCTTTTGTACTTTGGTGTTTGTGGGATTATTTAGACCTTTGTTAGAAATGGTAAAGGGATTATCTGAACCTTTGCTAGAAATGGTAAAGGGTATGTGCTTAGAGCCCGTGATGCTTTGCCAGCCCCCTCTGGCTTCATCTAGACGTGGATGAATAATGCTCCTAGGCGTGGGAGATTATGTTTGGGATCTCACTTTATCTTCTATGTATTTGACATGATATCCAAAGCTTTGGCTATGTTTCTATGCATGCTTTGGTTAAGAATAAAATGAATGCAACGTCATGTGACATTTGAGCTTCTATTTATATTTTGTTCTTTGATATGTTCCAAAATGTTTAGATGTCTTTGTTATGCCTTGAAAAATATCATATGCCATGGATATGCTCCTTATGCTAATGATATGCTCCAATTACCTTTCCTCAATTATATGAACAAAACATGTTTCGAATGATACGACATTATAATTCTGCATTCAAAACAAAACGACTTCTATTTCATCTTGTATCTCTGCTTTATATTTTGATACCTTATTTGTTTGAAAAACTATCCTCTTTGCTATGGATATGTTAGTCACTTTTGAGCTTTATATGCTCACTCCATTGCTATATAAATTTTTCAGGATAGCTAATCGCTCGCTAAAATGTGTAAATTAGGTTGAGGTAGTGGAAAGCTAGAAGGTTTTGTGGCAAATATTTCATACTTGATAGGTTGATGTTGTATAAGTTCCTTCGTGTGTAATGAAATATCAACAACAACTCTAGATTGATGTATCTTGTAATTATTTGAAAAGTACTTTTCATATCGGGATTTTGGGAATGTTAAATTTAAATTGTATAATGATATAAACATATGGTACATGTTGGGTGTGTGATTGTATAGATTCCCATACTGATGGATTTATGATGTGGTTATGGTTTAGTTGAGTTGGCTTTGGATTTTGTGAATCATTACGTGATATGATGGTATGATTATAAACTGCACAGGTTTTGTGAATTGTGGATTATAGAGGTGAATTTTGACTTAAATATTTTCTTAATATCCTCAAATGTATGTTTGGATCCTGGAATGTTTATTGAATTCTAATATTATCATTTTTGAGTTAGGTTCACACCCCCTGAATGAGAATTAAATTTAGGGGTTATGACAACCCTTGCAGATTCTAAGCTTAGGGTTGATCTCTTTAGGGGATCGGCCTCCTTGGAACTCTATAGGGGTTCCTTCCTCCATGTTGCTACTCAAAGGTTACAGAAAATATTCATCTATTGCTTAAGAAAAGATAATGAATACATGACTATTTATAGGGCTTCTAAACCCCAACTTCTAATAGGACTCCTACTCAAGACTCCTACTTCTAGCCAACTCCTAATATGACTCCTACTTAAGACTCATATTCTTTTATAACTCCTAATGCTTCTCTAAGAAACAACCTTCTAACCCTAGCCGACCTCTTCACCTCTTTAATAGGGTTCAACTAGGTAGGTTTTACATGAATGCCCCTCTCAATTAGGAATCTCCTAGCTAGAGTCATAACAGTTAACTATGATGAAACCTTCTCACCCACAACCATGCTAAAATCCATCTGAATTCTATTGGCTATTGCAGCATACTATGATTGTGAGATCTGGCAGATGGACGTGAAAACTGCATTCCTCAATGGCAAACTTGAGGAGGAGATGTATATGATACAACTCGAGAGATTTGTGTCCAAGGACTGCCCAGATAAGGTGTGCAGGTTACTTAGAACCATTTATGGACTAAAGCAAGCTTCTCGAAGTTGGAACATAAGATTTGATGAGGCAATCAGATCTTATGACTTCGTTAAGAATGAAGATGAGCCTTGTGTGCACAAGAAGGTAAGTGGGACTGCTATCACTTTCTTGGTAGAGAATGATATAGGAATATTATTCACAGTAAAAGCTTGGTTATCTAAACACTTCTCCATGAAGGACTTAGGAGAAACATCATAAATCTTGGAGATTCAGATCTATAGAGATAGATCCAAGAGGATGTTTAGCTTGTCCTAGTCCAAGTACATAAACACCATTGTCAAAAGGTTTGGCATGAAAAATTTCAAGAGAGGTCTCATACCGATGAGACATGGGATATCGCTTTCTACGAGTATGTCCCCAAAGACTCTTGAAGAAAGGGTGAACATGGATAAGATACCTTATGCCTTAGTAATAGAGTCTATCATGTATGCTATACTATATTCCAGGCTTGATATGTCACATGCTCTGAGTGTCACGAGCAGGTAGTGATGATTGATTTATTTTTTGTATCATGCATGAAGTAAGAATGAAATGTAAGGTTTTAAAATTGGGGAGCATGTTTTAATTTGAAACTATAATGATACATAAACAAATTATAAAAAAAAAAGGATTGATACTTTACCTTTGTCGTGCTTTGAAAATTGTTATAAAGAGAAAAAGAATTATAAAATTGTATTCTTCCCTTCTTTTTGACAATGACAAAGGGGAAGATAAAATCTGCTAGCTTGCATGATGATATATACAAAAAGGAAGCAAAAATTTCTAGCTCAAACATTGCAAAGGAAGCAAAAATTTGCTAGCTTGCAAATTGCATATCTCAAGAAGTAAAACATGCTAACTTGTACATCTAGAAAATTTACAAACTTGCAAAACTCAAAATTATTGCTAGCTTATATGTAAAATAATATAAACTTTTGCTAGCTTTCGCTTTGCCAAGGAAGTAAAAAATTGCACTTCTCAAAAGAGAAGAAAAAATTACTTGCTAACTTACATGATGATAAAACTTAAGATTATGTTTCTTATACAATGATTTGAAACTATGTCTAGACACTTGCTAATTGCACTTCTTTTTATTGATGACAAAGGGGGACAAGTTATGATGACAATCATGCATAGAATGATGATTATGCATGATTTTATAATGCATGCAATGATGTGATAAATTAGATACTTCAATACTCATGTTGCATGCAATGTTGAAATACTATGATTTCAAAGTTTCTATCAATAAGGCATATTGATAGGGGGAGTTTGTTTAAACTCCATCATCAATTGGTTGTCATCATCAAAAAGGAGAAAATTGTTGAATCTCGAATTTTGATGATGAAACTAATTGAGAGTGTTTATGATTTAATCTGCATTTTGAGTGATGCAGGAAGATTCGATCAGGATGAGACAATTAAAGCAGGAAGAATCATGTTGGGCTGAAAAAAAATATGTCATAAGATTGGACGTCGAGCCGTAGGATCGGTCAACGTATTAGCAGAAGGCTTCAGGCCATGGGCAGGCATTGGGCCAAGAAGAGCGAAAATTGTGCCAAGTAAATCATAGTTGCAAAGGTCAATTGGCCGATTGAGCAATAGGCCGTAAGTGAAGATAAGGCGCCGAAGATTCGAATGAGAAACTAATGACATGTCAGACAATATTTGATTCAAACTTTGTAATAATTGTCTAGATCGAAGTAGTTTTTAAGTGTGCAAGATTAACTACGATAGCAAGGTATAAAGCAAAATAAAGTCCCGAAGTTAAGAACAAGATTTCGTTGGGAGTTCGATAGTTCATCGGAAGTCCGGACGTTCGTCGGATATTTTATCAAAATTGACCAAGAAGTCTAGGAGCTTGCCAAAGAAGCTTATCGAAACTTGCTAAGAAGATCATCATAAAGTCCAGGAGTTTGCTGAGAGTTCTAGGAGTTTGCCAAGAGTCCGCTGGAATGCTACCGAGAGATCGTCAGAAGTTCATCAAAAGATCGTTGGAAGCTCGCCGGAAAAAACCTAGACTTACGGACTTATTTAGCTTAGTAAATGTCTTAAATTTCATACTGTTAGGATCAAGAGCACACTAAGAGGGGGGGGGGGGGGGGTGGTGAATTAGTGTAGCGAAAAAATTTCACGATTTCAAAAACCTTGTTTCGATTAAAGTCGATTCAACTCAATTCATTTCGGAAGGAATTTGAGCTTGAAGTCTAAAGTAAAAATATAGGAGAAGACTAAGGTGATTTGCAGCAGTGTAAATCACAAAAACATAGATTTCGTAAAGTCTTCGTAGAAAGCCGATCTCGAAATATGTTTTACATCAAAGCGAATGTAGATGTATTTAAAGCACAATAAGGAGGAGTGGCAGTTTGCTATAAAGGAAAGATGCTCAAAGTAAATATAAACCGAGATTTTAGAGTGGTTCAGTCAACGTGACCTACATCCACTATCAACTTCCTCCTCCGACGAGGTCACCAATGTCCACTAGAGGCCTTCCTTCAATAGGCGAAGGCCAACTATCCTTTTATAGCTTTTCTCCTTTTGCTGGGCTTAGGAGATAACCCTTACAAGTTTCACTCCTCTCTTGAATGATCTCAACACTTAGAAGAAGGAAGGAGGAGAACTCTAGCTTTTACAATACTTTTAAGGCCTCAAAGACTCACAATAATGTCAAGTTTTCGTTGCCCTTTCATGCAGGAAAGGGTGGGATTTATATAGGCCCCAATGAGTTTGAAAATGGAGCCTAAAAGTGTCCATTCCCAGATTTCCAGGGTCCTGACGGTACCACCGCTATTATTAGGCAGTATCAACACCTGTCATCGGACACTGAGCGGTACTATTGCTCAATCTAGGCGGTACTACCGCTTGACAACGCTCGAAGGCCGAGCTCAGGCGGTACCACCGCCTAATAGGGGCGGTACCACCACTGGCAGCAATAACGGCCAACGGTATCACCGCTAATAGGGGCGATATTACCACTCAGAATCCCTAGGAGACCGAGTCTCCTGGACGGTGCCACCATCGGTCAAGAATTCTGGGTCCAAATGGGCTGTTCCATTCGGCCCAATTTGGGTATGTTAAGGGTCCAATTGGCCCCTAATTAAGTTAGTGGGATTACCTGCCAACCCTAACTTAATCTATACTCTAACTATGATAATTATGACATGATTACTACAATTCTGTGTTCCGGTGCGTCAATCGCTTCTTCCGACGAGCTTCCAGCGTACTTCCGGCGAACATCCGACGAACCCTTGGTGATGCTCCGGTGGACTCCCGGCAAGCTCTTGGACTTCATGACAATCTTCTTGGTGAGTTCCGACGAGCTTCTATGGCAAGCTCCTGGACTTCTCAACTGGTTCCCGTAGAACTTCCGATGAACGTCCGGACTTCCGACGAACTCTCGTACTCTCAACATGATCTTGATCTTGACTCCGGCACAACACCTGCTACATGTCTTACTGCCATCATAGTTAATCCTACACACTTTTCTCAACATATTGATTAGATCAACAAATGACAATTGACTTCATCATCAAAATTCGAGATTCAACAATTTCCCCCTTTTTTATGATGACAATGAATTGATGACGGAGTTAACCTTAACTCCCCCTATCTATATGCCATACTTGAGAAAAATCATTCTTGAATTCAAAGCCTTTGAATTCAAGAGACATATTGATAAGTTAAGTTCATTTAAACTTATCAATACACCCATCATAATTCCTATCATGATGTAACTTTCTGAAAATGATGTCAAGGCATGACATCTATTTTCAAGTCTTATATTTCAAATATGAAGGATAATAATCATAGCAATTCATTCTATGATAAGATATCAATTTATAATATTTCAAATTAAGCTATAGATATCTTATCATAATGGAAACATTTCAAGTGTAAAATTACATACATTTATCATCAATTTACCATATTTTTCTCCCCCTTTGTCATCAACATAAAGGAGAACGATTCAACAATATATAAAAGTGTGGTAAAAATTCATGTCACACAAAAAAAAACATACCAATTATTTTTAAAGCATTCATGACATGGTATCATTCAAAAGTTCTCACATTAAAGAGATAGCTTTCATTACTTCTTCCCTTTTCTTTATCATCAAAACTTTACATGAAGGAGGAAAGTAAGGAGGAAAAGTCATTGAGAACCAATTTTGAAAATGATAAGAGAGTTTCATTTTATTTTTTATTCAAAATGATAAAATCATGCTTATTTTTTACAAGGATCAAGATATACATGTGAAATTAAATCCTTGCAAGTGTTCATCTCAAAAAAAAATTCTTCCTTCTTCAAGAAGGAATTCATGTTAAGGAATCATTACATCAAATCTATTTCTCAATCAAAATTTACAAAAGATAAATCCATGAGAGATACATTTATCAATTAATTTTATGTATCAAAAATCATTTAGTGATGGAGCATGGATATGAAATAAATTTGATATGACATAGGCTCATGAAAGCTCCATTCAAGAACTACATTAAATCCCGAAGAGAAATAAAATCATGCATTCGGACAATGTTTTGTCATAGCTTTTTAATCACAATCATGAAGGTAAAATCATCAGTGCTTTGTAGTACTCAAAGATTAAGAATCTGATGTATGATTAAAACTTCTCAAATCACAATCATGAAAGTATAACATGCTCATCATTATGGAAACTTTTAGCATCAAGGCACAAAATTTTCAACATCAAAGTAAACATGTTATTGAGGCACACAATCTTATCATCATATAAAATTCGTATCATAAAATTTCCAGCATCGAATTTAAGTGAGTGATCAAAGAATCAAGATAAATCAACAAATTCAATATTCATGCATTCGGACAAGTCAACATTCCTAATAAAATCAATTGTTCTTCACTTAAAGGCTTTGTAAAAATATCAACTAATTGATGTTTAGTATCAATAAACTCTAGGATTACATCATGATTAGTGACATGATCTCATATAAAGTGATGTCTAATATCAATATGTTTTGTTCTAGAGTGTTGAATGAGATTCTTTGTTAAACATATTGTACTTGTGTTATCACATTTTATGGAGATGTTTTTAAGATGAATCTTATAATCCTCTAAAGTGTTTTTCATCCACACAACTTGTGCACAACATGCACTAGCTGCAATATACTCAGCTTCGGTTGTAGATAGTGCAATCGAGTTTTGTTTCTTGGGTGACTAGGAAACAAGGGCATGTCCCAAAAATTGACATGTTCTTGATGTGCTTTTTCTATCTAGTCTACATCCAACAAAATCTGCATCAGCATAAGCAATTAACTCAAAATTCTCAGATTTTGGATACCATAATCCTATATTAGTGGTACCTTTAAGATATCTAAGTATTCTTTTAACTGCTTTGAGATGAGATATCTTAGGATTTAATTGAAACCTAGCATAAAGACCTACACTAAACATGATATTCGATCTTGTTGCGATAAGGTATAGTAGACTTTCTATCATACCCCTATAAGTTTTTTGATCGAAGGTTTCTTCACTTTCATCAATTTCTAACTTAGTGGAGGTGCTCATGAGAGTGTTGATAGCTTTTGAGCTATCCATATTAAACCTTTTTAGCAAATCTAAAGCGTATTTTGTTTGACTAAGAAATGTATCATTACTTAGTTGTTTAATTTGTAAGCCCAAAAAGAAAGTTAATTCCCCCATCAAACTCATTTCAAATTCAAGATTCATACTTTTAGCAAATGATTCACAAAGAGATTCATTCGTTGAACCAAAAATAATATCATCAATATAAATTTGAACAATAATAAAATTATTTTTAAATTTTTTTATAAACAATGTAGTATCGACCTTGCCTTTAGAGAAATTATTTTTAATAAAAAATGGACTAAGTCTCTCATACCAAGCCCTTGGGGCTTATTTTAAACCATAGAGAGCTTTAGTCAGTTTAAACACATGATTAGGGAAACTATCATTCTCAAATCCGAGAGGTTGTTCAACATAAACTTCTTCGAAAATAAAGCCATTAAGAAAAGTACTTTTAACATCCATTTGAAACAATTTAAAATTATTACTACGAGTATAGGCAAGGAGCATCCTTTATGGCTTCTAATCGAGCCACAGGAGCAAAGGTTTCTTCATAATTGATACCTTCTTCTTAGTTGAAAGCTTTAGCCACTAATCTAGCCTTGTTTCTAACCACGATACCAGATTCATTTTGTTTATTTCTAAAGACCCATTTAGTACCAATAACTAAATGATAATTTGGCCTAGGAACAAGCTTCTACACCTCATTTCTCTCAAATTGATTTAACTCATTTTGCATTACGATAATCTATGAATCATTTTTCATGGCTTCATCAATACATTTAGGTTCAATATAGGAGAGAAAAGTAACGTTGGCACAAAAATTTTTGAGAGAATAACATGTTCAAACCCCTTTAGATGTGTCTCATAGAATTAGCTCCTTAGGATGAGCATCTACGTACTTCCAATCCTTGTGTAAGGATATTTCGGAAGTGGATGCATCCAAGTTGCTAGTTGGAGAAAGGGTTTCATTTAAATTCAAAATATCAAAATTAACATCATCATCAAAATTATTTTTCTTAATTTTGAAAATATCATTAAAAATAACATGAATGGATTATTCTATAATTAAAGTTCTTTTATTGAAGATACGAAATGCTTTAGAAATCAAAGAATAGCCAAGAAAAATTCCTTCATCGGATTTAGTATCAAATTTTCCTAAGGCATCTTTTTCATTCAAAATAAAACACTTATACTCAAAAACTTTAAAATATGAAACATTGGGTTTTTTGTTGTTCCACAACTCATAAGGAGTTTTGGTAAGGGGCTTACTAGAATTCTATTCATGACATAGCATGTCGTGTTTATGGCTTCGGCCCAAAAATATTTGGATAGGATATGTTCATTCAATATGGTTCTTGGCATTTCTTGTAAATTTTTATTCTTTTTTTCTACTACTCCATTTTATTGAGGATTTCTTGGAGTAGAGAAGTTGTGGTTGTATCCATTAGATTCACAAAATTCTTAAAAATCATGGTTTTGAAATTCACCACTGTGATCACTCCGAATTGACAAAATCATAGAACCCTTTTCATTTTGAACAAGTTTACAAAACTTGATGAAATATCTAAGGCATTCACTTTTGTGTGTCAAGAAATAAGTCCATGTGTATCTACCATAATCATTTATAATGACAAAAGCATATTTGCTACCTCCAAGGCTTGATGTAGAAATTGGTCTGAATAAGTCCATATGGATCAATTGCAAAGGTCTAGAGGTGCTTATTTGATTCTTAGGTTTGAAGCTACCTTTTATTTGTTTTCCTAATTGACAAGTATCACATATATTATCTTTGATGAACTTGATATGAGGAATTTCTCTTACAAGTTCTTTGAATGAAATTTGGGTGATTAGTTTCATGCTAGCATGACCTAATCTCCTATGCCAAAGCCAAGCATCGTCATTCAAAACCGAAAAACACATTTCATTGTAAAGATCATTGATGTTAATAGTATATACGTTATTTTATTTTAATACAATCATAGATGTGTTGTTGTGTAGTTTTTCAATTATGCGAGCATTAGATTCAAATTTAATAATATATCCTTTATCACATAATTGATTAATGTTCAAGAGGTTATGTTTTAAACCATCAACTAACAAAATATCTTCAATAAAGAAGTTAGATTTGTTACCTATGGTTCCTTTGCCAATGATTTTACCCTTGTTGTTATCTCCGAATGTGACATATCCTTCGTCTATGCTAATAAGCTTAGAGAATTGAGATGGATCTCCGATCATATGCCTTGAGCATCCACTATCAAGGTATCATCTCTTGCACCTAGCTTGTAATGGTATACGTTTCTATAAAAGAGGATGATTTTTATGTACCCATTTGATCTTGGGTGCCTCAAAAACCGATCTAAATTGCTTATCATGTTGTATGGAGTTCTTTATTGTTTCTTTAGAAACTCAAATCAATTTTTTTGGACTAACCTTATTGAATGGACAATGATAAGCTCTATGTCCATGTTTGTAATAAAAGTTGCATTTGTTTTGGTGCAAAATATGCAAGATAGGGCCTTTAATGAAGGTGGTTGGATTTTGGTGAGAGCTTCTCACAAATCCGATTCCACTTCTTTTATGAACGTGACCCTTATTGGTAAGGAACATGTTCAAGAACTTGCTACCAACCTCAAATTTCTTTAAGGTATCCTTGAGTAGCAAGTTCTCCTTTTGAATTATTTCTAAATCATGACATTTCGTACATGGAGCTAAACTATCATTATGCTCAATTTTTAATTTATCGAAATTACTAATAAGAGAATCATGCTCCTTTTTTAATAATTTATATTTTCTACTAATTATTTTGCATTCATCAAATAAATCATGAAAAGCATTTAATAATTTATCAAATGATAAATTTGCATCAATTGAACTTGATACCTCCTCTCCAATGGCCATTAGTGCATAATGAGCAATTTGCTCGGTGTTGAGCTCCTCTTCTTCGGATGTGCTTAAGTCATCCCATGTTGCTTTGAGCGCTTCTTCTTTGGTATTCTCTTCTTGGCTTAGGGACATTCACTTTTATAGTGTCTTGACTTCTTGCATTCGTAGCAAATTACTTGGTCTTTCTTGGGTTCAAATTTATTTTTAGAATAATTTTTAAATTTATTTTTTTAATAATTTTTTAAATTTTCTTGTTAAAAGTGCAAGTCATCGTTAAAGTACTCATCACTTGAGTTTTCTCTCAAGTGGTCTTCTTGAGTTCTAAGTGTCGTATCCTTCCTATTCTTTGGAAGGGTGTCCTCATGCTCTTTATGAGCTTTGTATGTCATTTTGTAGGTCATTAGTGACCTAATTAATTCTTCAAGAGGAAAGTTGTTTAAATCTTTGGCCTCTTGAATAGCCATGACTTCAGGGTCCCAACTCTTTGGAAGGGATCTTAAAATTTTATTAACAAGCTCGAAATCTGAAAAACCTTTACCGAGTCATTTCAGACCATTGACGACATCCGAAAAATGGGAGTACATGTCTCATATGGTCTCACTCGGTTTCATTCAAAATAGTTCATAAAAATGTACTAAAAGGTTGATTTTTTACTCTTTTACTCTACTCGTGCTTTCATGAGTCACTTCAAGTGTGCCAAATATCAAAAGTCGTTTCACAAATCAAAACACGATTGAACTTGTTTTTTATCTAGTGAACAAAACAAGGCATTCATAGCCGTGTCATTTAACGTGAAAGTCTTCTTCTCCAACTCATTCCAATCATTCATTAGAAGAGAAGACTTTTGAAAACCATTTTCAATAACGTTCCAAAGCTCAAAATCCATAGAAATAAGAAAGATCCTCATTCGAGTATTCCAATAGGTATAATCTGTCCCATTGAACATGGGTAAACGTGTAATTGAGTGACCCTTTTAGTTCCCGACAAATGTCATCAATCTTGAGTTTTAATCCAATTGAGAGTGAACCTTGCTCTGATAGTAATTGTTAGGATCAAGAGCGCACTAAGAGAGGGGGGGTTGAATTAGTGTCGTGGAAAACTTTCATGATTTCAAAAACCTTGTTTCGATTAAAGCCAATTCAACTCAATTCGTTTCAGAAGGAATTTGAGCTTGAAGTCTAAAGTAAAAATATAAGAGAAGACTAAGGTCATTTGCAGTAGTGTAAATCATAAAGACATATATTTCGTAAAGTCTTCGTATTCTACTGATCTTGAAAGATGTTTTACGTCAAAGCGAATGTAGACGTATTTAAAGCACAGTAAGGAGGAGAGACAGTTTGCTATAAAGGAAAAATGCTCAAAGTAAATACAAACCGAGATTTTAGAGTGGTTCGGTCAACGTGACCTAGATCCACTACCGGCTTCCTCCTCCGACGAGGTCACTGGCATCCACTAGAGGTCTTTCTTCAATAGGTGAAGGCCAACCACTCTTTTATAGCTTTTCTCCTTTTGCTGGGCTTAGGAGACAACCCTTACAAGTTTCACTCTTCTCTTGAATGATCTCAACACTTAGAAGAAGGAAGGAGGAGAACTCTAGCTTTTACAACACTTTTAAGGCCTTCAAAGACTCAAGATAATGTCAAGTTTTCATTGCCCTTTCATACAAGAAAGGGTGGGGTTTATATAAGCCCCAATGAGTTTGAAAATAAAGCCTAAAAGTATTCATTCCCGGATTTCCGGGGTCCTGGCGGTACCACCGCCATTACTGGGCAGTACCACCACCTGTCATCGGACACTGAGCGATACTACCGCTCAGTCTAGGTGGTACTACTATCTGACAATGCTCGAAGACCGAGCTCAAGCGGTACCACCGCTTGAGAGGGGCAATACCACCGTTGGCAGCAATAACTATCGACGGTACCACCGCCTAACAAGGGTGGTACTACCGCCCAAAATCCTTGGGAGACCGAGTCTCTTGGGCGGTGCCACCGTCGACCAAGAATTATGGGTCTAAATGGGCTGTTATATTCGGCCCAATTTGGGTCTATTAAGGGCCCAATTGGCCCCTAATTAAGTTAGTGAGATTATCTCCCAACCCTAACTTAATCTATACTCTAATTACGACAATTACAATATGATTACTACAATTCTGTGTTCCGGTGCTTCAATCTCTTCTTCCGGCGAGCTTCCGGCGTACTTCTAGCGAACATCCGATGAACCCTCGGTGATGCTCCGGCGGACTCCCGGCAAGCTCCTGGAATTTGTTACGATCTTCTTGGCGAGTTCTGACGAGCTTCTATGGCAAGCTCCTAGACTTCTTGGCTAGTTCCCACAGAACTTCCGACGAATGTCCGAACTTCCAACGAACTCTCATACTCCCAACGTGATCTTGATCTTGACTCCGGCACAACACCTACTGCATGTTACTTTCATCGTAGTTAATCCTGCACACTTTTCTCAACATATATATTAGGTCAACAAATGACAACTGACTTTATCATCAAAATCCGAGATTCAACACATAGTTAGCACATAATTGGGTTGGAATTGGGTCAACTCAATTAGGAGTCAATTGGGCCCAAGTTTGGGCTATGTTGGGCCAAGTACAAAGCCCAAATAGTGACCCAATAGGTGGCACCATCGTGGCACAGTCTCCGAGACAATGTCAGGCGGTTGTACTACCCAGTGGTAGTGTCAAGCGGTGGTGCCGCCCAGACACAGTTTCTAGGTAGTGATACTGCTAGACTGGGCGGTGGTACCGCCTAGTGTCAGTGCTACAAACAGTGGTACTGCCAAACCCAAGACATCTAGGATAAAACTCTTTTAGGCTCCAAGTTTGAATCCACTTGAGGCCTATAAATGTCCCTCTCATCCCTGGTTAAAATATACAAGAATTAATAGTAAAATAGAAGAAAAAAGATGTTGTAATCTTATGAAAACTCCTCTCAAAGCTCTAAGTGTTAGTGTAGTTTAAGAGAGGAGTAAGTGGGGGTGTAAAGGTTCTCTCCTGAGCCTACAAAAGGAGAATAGAGTTGTAAAGAGGTGCTTAGTCTTCACCTATTGAAGAAAGATCAATAGTGGATGTCGGTGGCCTCAAGAGAGGAGGAATCAGGAGTGTATGTAGGTCACGACGACCGAACCACTATAAAATATGGTTTACATTTATTTTGAGCAATTCACTTTCATAGCAAACTTCCTCTTTACTTTGCTTTCACTATGCTAACGATCAAACACATGTTTCAAGTTAACATCTTTCTGAGATCGATTTTAATCGAAACAAATATTTTCCAAAATCGATATTTTTATCCACTACACTAATTCACACCCCCCCCCCCCTCTAGTACCAACTCGTTCCTAACAGTTGGAAGGCAGCGATGGTAGCAATTAGGAGTAGCGCCACCAAGGGCATGATCTACTTGCCCTATCTCTGTCACTAAATCTAGGGATCGCTACTACCGAGGGTTGGGAGGTAGTGATGGTGGGCATTGCTATTCATATGTGCCCTACAAGCCAATCACGTAAGTGATGGCACATGTGACTTGACACGTATTCTTTTTGCTTATTATATTTTAGAATTTATCACTTTATATTGAATATTGCATATATGTATGTATATATTATGATGTCCTTGGATCTGTGCAATAGGAATCGGATCGTGATGAGATCACGATAATGAGATTGATTCGCCTTTAAACACATATTCTAAATAATCCCGGTCATAGGTTACTCGAGATGGACATCGAGATAATCAGACAAACTAGTGTGCTGTATACCCATCTATATGATGAATATAGCTAGTCTCATAGTTGCTCATGTGGGGACACTAGGGATATAGTACAGGTGCTCATTGGAGAATGAGTTCACCAATTGATCTACTTACGAAATGCTGAATGGTTGATAATGCCTGATTGTCAGATAGTGATTCCGTAGTCCTAGTGGTGTATTTGATCCTTAGACTTGAGACACCAAGGATGTTTTCTATGAGTGCTCCACTCTTTGATACCAGACTTATAGGTTTGGATGTCCCAGATCTAGTACAACTGATCATTGGGAGTGGTAGTCAACCTTACAAGGGCTATTGAGTGTCGATAGAGGATCATCCACTCTTGGTGTCATGAGAGGAATATCCCATGTATTCTTTCTTAGGCAAATACTTAGCTAGGGTCATTCGGATTGAGAGAGAAAGAGTTCTCCGGGAGAATCCGATTAGAGCGAGACTCGAGTAAAAACCGTATGGGTTTGACAGCACCATGCCTGGTATATGATCTTTGGGATATTAGATAGATGAGGGACTATAGGTACATGGTAATTGAGGATAGACATATCCAATGGATTAGATTCCCCTGTATCGTCTAGGGACTGCGGCGTAGTGGCTTAGTACATCTATAGTCGTTGAGTCGAGTGAATTATTATAGAGATAATAATTCACTGAGCCAGAGGGAGTTCTGATAAGTATGACTCATGGCCAGCTCGATAATAGGCCTAGAGGGTCACACACATATGGTAAGCATTGCAATGAGTAGAGGTTCGGATATAAGATATCCGCTAGAGCCCCTATCTTATTAGATATCCAATAAGCCCCTAAAATTATTAGATCTTATGGATAAGATCCAATAAGCACCCATGAGAAATTATTGGATAGAGATCCACTAATCTAAAAGGCTTGGATAGTTGGATGGAGATCCAATACCCAATAGGGAAGGATCCATTAGGGTTAAGTTGACAGGGGACCTTTATAAATAGAAGGGAATCAGTGGTTCATAGGCTAGTGTCTTTTTCTTGCCTCTCCTATTCTCCTGTCCCTCTCCACTTCAAAGCAGGCCTGGAGTTTTGAGGAGCATCATCACAGTGCTACTATGTGGATCATCACTAGAGAGGAGGGCGATTGACCTCCTTCACCCTCTCTTAGAGATCTACAAGGATTTAGGGATATACGATCTCCCTAGGTAACATAATCTTTACTATATGCAGTTTTCTATTTTGTAAATTTTTGTGCACCAATCTTAGCACGACGACAAACAAATCTTTATGGAATTGTGGATTTTGTTTTCTATTCTTTCATTGCGCATGTGATGTCGCCCCCAAGATTTTCCGACAGTGGTATCAAAACCAGGTTGTTCGTGTGAAAGATTGGTTTTGAACTGCGTGTATTATGTTTTGAAGAAGCTTTTAGTGTCAAAATCGTTGACACATAAGCGAGAATGAGCAGCAACTATTGCTACCCTTGCAGATGGCAGTGCTGCCATCTGTGTTCAGCAGCTTACTACCGACGGCTAGTAGCCCGTTGGCGCTGCCACTAGCAACCCGCGTGCAGAGGCACCGCTGCCCGTGGCCGTTGCGCATGTGTGCCTCGACGCCTGCGGCCGTGGCGCTTGATGGTAGAGGTGCCGCGGGGTGAGCTGCCTACGGCAGCTGCTCCCGCAAGGTGAGGCACCGCAAGGCAGTGGCGCCTACAGCTACCATTCCCGCAGGCAGGACCCCCCGTAGAGGCGGAGGCGTCGCACGCGGGCGAGTCACCTACAGGCAGGGGCAACGCCCTCGCCCCCCGCCGCATAGGCCGCCGCCAGTAAGGTGGCGACGGCGGCATCATAAGAGAGGGAGAAGGGGATTAGGGGTTTTTTTCGAAAAAGATATATTTGCCCCTATGAATTTGGGAAATTCTCGTTCTGTCTTTTTTAAAATTATGAAAATACCCTTCAGAATTTAAAAAATTCCTTGCATATTCTTGATTTCAAAAAATATTAATTAATTAAAAATTTGAATTGATTATTATTTTATTATTATCTAGTAGTCATATATGATGATGA
Organism: Musa acuminata AAA Group; assembly: GCF_036884655.1. Lineage (NCBI taxonomy): Eukaryota > Viridiplantae > Streptophyta > Magnoliopsida > Zingiberales > Musaceae > Musa > Musa acuminata. The sequence goes on along the minus strand of NC_088347.1, from coordinate 12,638,630 downwards.
TTTATACATGTGATGTTTGATGTATAGACGGATGATCATTGACCATTTGATGTGTATACTTGTGATTATAATTATTGAAGCCTGGGAGCTTCTATTTTATTTCTCGTTTATTATCGAGCCTGTGTGCCTATGATTAAGTTGTAATCACATGATGAAGAGGTGCAATGGGAGCGTGGAAGCAATAGTGGGCGATTAAGTTGTAATCATGGACCGTTTGATTTGTGTACTTGCGATTATTATTATTGAGGCCTGCGAGCCTCCATTATATTTCTCGTTTATTATCAGATCTGTGTGCCTATGATTAAGTTGTAATCACACGAGAAGGTGCAATGGGAGCATGGAAGCAATAGCGGGACCCACGAGACGGACGATCGCGATGCATGGAGATGCGTCGAGATGCCAACAGAACCGACGATGACGAGATGGATGATCACAGGGCATGGAGATGCATCGTTACACACATAGATCTTGATGTGATTTATTAGGCCCACTAGCTCGGGCCTAATCACAGTAGGTTGTGGTCTATGTTTATCTGATGTAATTGCTAATGTGATGTATGATTGTTTATACACATACTAGATATGTATATATATATTTGCATATGATATAAATATATATTAAATATGTATGTGTGACTAGGAGACCAAATCAAAGAAACCCCTCTCTCGACAATATTAAGTCGGTAAACGTGAGGCAATTAGATTGACCCACGTGGTGTTCCATCGTTATAAGTAGGGACCGATTCTCGGTGTAGGTTAAGTTGGTCGATGTTGGGAAATCTTGGGGGCAACATCACATGCACAGCGAAAGAATAGAAAACAAAATCCCCTATTCCCAAAGATATGTTCGTCATCGTGCGAAGATTGGTGCGTAAAAATCCGTGAAACTTAAAACTGCGTATATAATAGATTATGTTACCTAGGGAGATCGTATATCCCTAAATCCTTATAGATCTCTAGGAGAGGGTGAAGGAGGTCAAGCGTTCTCCTCTCTAGCGGTGATCCACACAATAGGACTACGACGATGCTCCTCAAAACTCCAGGCCTTCTTTGAGGTGGAGAGGGGAGAGGAGAATAGGAGAGGCAAGCAAAGGCTCTAGTCTATGAACCACTGAATCCCTCATATTTACAAAGGTCCCCTATCAAACCCTAATGGATCCTCCCCTATTGGGTATTGGACCTGCATCCAACTACCCAAGCCTCTTAGATTAGTGGATCTCTATCCAATAATCTCTTATGGACTCTTATTGGATCTCATCCATAGGGTCCAATAATTCAAGGGCTTTTTGGATATCCAATAAGAAAGGGGCTCCAACGGATATCTTATATTCGTACCTCTACTCATCGTAGTGTCTACCATATATGTGTGACCCTCTAGGCTCAATATCGAGCTAGCCATGAGTCATACTTGTTAGAACTCCTTCTGGCTTAGTGAATTATTATCTCCATAATAGTTCACTCGACTCATCGACTACGGATGTACTAGGTCACTACACCGTAGTCCCCAGACAATACAAGGGACATTGAACCTATCTGTCCTCAGTTACCGTATACTGGGTATGATGCTGTCAAAGACCTATATGATTTCTACTCAAGTCTCACTTTAATTGGATTCTCCAAGAGAACTCTTTCTCTCTCGATCCGAATGACCCTAGCTAGGGATTTATCTGAGCAAGAACACATTGGATATTCCTCTCATGACACCGAGAGTGGATGATCCTCTATTGACACTTAATAGCCCTTGTAAGGTTGACTACCACTCTCAATGACCGGCTGTACAAGATCTAGGACATCCAAACCTATAAGTCCGGTATCAAAGAATGGAGCACTCATACAGGACATCCTTGGTGTCTCAAGTCTAAGGACCAGATATACCATTGGGACTACGAAATCGCTATTTAACAATAAGGTATCATCAACCATCTAGCATTTCGTAAGCAGATCAATCAGTGAACTCATTCTCCAATAAGCACCTGTATTGTATCCCTAGTGTCCCCACACGAGCAGCTATGAGACCAACTGCATCCATCATATGGATGGGTATATAGCACAACAGTCTGTTTGGGTATCTCGATATCCCTCTCGAGTAACTTAAAGGCGAATCGGTCTCATTATCGTGATCTCATCACGATATGATTTCCATTGCATAGATCCAAGGACATCACATTATATATATGCATATATGCAATAGTTAATATAAAGTGATAAATGCTAAAATATAATAAGCAAAAAGATTTCGTATCAAGTCACACGTGCCATCACTCACGCGATTGGCTTTCTGGGCACCTATGACTAGCAATCGAGTCCCTCGAGGCTTACCTATATCATGATTCGCTATCTTGACTATGATATAGAAATGTCACCGGTGACCTGAGGATATGGTATGCTTGGTCGAGTCCCTCGAGGGTATATCATCGAATCAGACTAATCTTGTAACGATGGTATTGACTTAACCAAACATCATGGTTGGTCAAGTCCCTTGAGACCATGGTGATTCGAAGGCCGAATAGGATGGGAATCACAAGGAGTTGTGATCGGAAAAAGTTGCCTACCTTTCAAGCTTAGTGTGATTGGTCAAGTCCCTCGAGGTTACACTAAGATACTGATTAGATCCTGATCCCCAGTAGAACTCTGCCGGAGACTTCCGTTTCACATGTTGAGGGTGTCGTATGACTCACAAGTAAAATAGTGGGAGTATATTAAGATAGAAGTTCATATTTTGATTGTTTATTTTTTACAAAATCTGCATGTTATTCATTTCTGCTATATTTTTATTTTCAGACAATGTTGCTTTCAAATCTCTTACGTGGTATACTTAATGTCAACCGCCTCATTGGTCTAAATTATACAGATTGGCTCCGCAACTTAGAATTGTTCTCACAGTAGAGAAAATCACATACGTCATTGATATAGTGATGCCTACACCCGAGGAAGGGGCAAATGAGGATAAGATCACTCGCTATATGAAGTACATTGATGACTCCACTCTTGCTCAATGTTACATGTTGGGCTCTATAACTATTGAGTTATAGAAACAGCATGAAAAGATGGATGTTAGATTCATTCTCCTACATGTCTACAAACTATTTGAAGAACAGGGAAGGACTCAACGATATGAGATATCCAAGAGCCTATTTCGTACTAGGATGACTGAGGGGATACCGGTTCAGAACCATATCCTAAATATGATTGAGTGGATAAAGAAACTCACAGGTCTAGGAATGGTCCTAGAGGATAAGTTCTGTATAGATCTTGTGCTTCAATCCCTACCAAATTCTTTTTCACAGTTCATAATGAATTTTAATATGAATAAGCTTGAGGTAACTCTCCCATAGCTCCTCAATATGTTGAGGGAGGCAGAGAGCACTATTAAGAAAGAAAAGCTAGTTCTCTACACTAGTGAGACCATAAAGAAAAGAAAAGCAGAAAAGTTCCTTAAGAAGGGCAAGGACAAGGGCAGACCAGGTAAAGCAAAGGTTGCTAAGAAAGAATTGGCAAAGGACAAAGGCTAGTGCTTCCACTATAGAAAAGATGGGCACTAAAAGAGGAACTACAAAGAGTACCTTGCAAAGAGGATAAAATAGAAGTTTAGAGAAGCTTCAAGTACATTCATGATCAGTCTCCAGTTAGATTTTTATGATAGTGCATTGGTATTGGATATTAGAATTGCTTATCACATCTACAATTTGTTGTAGATTTTAGCAAAGCCAAGGGGATTGGTAAGAGGAATATTGCTTAATGATATGTTTGTGCTAGACACTACTCCATATATCATGAATATAGGTGTGTTCAAGAGGAAATGAGATGAGGTGAACAGTGCATACCTATGACATTGTAGGCTAGGTCACATCAATGAGGGAAGGATTCAAAAGTTGTTAAAGGATAGATATCTAGATCCATTCGACTAAGAGTAATATGCAACTTATGAGCCTTGCCTTCATGGAATACTGACCAACTCTCCATTTAGTGGAACTAGAGAAAGAGGCACTGAGTTGCTAGAACTCATATATAGTGATGTATGTGGACCCATGTCAACTCATGCCATTGGTGGTTACTCCTACTTCATTACCTTTACTGATGATTTCTCAAGGTATGGATAGGTGTACTTAATAAATTATAAGTCCGAGGCCTTTGAGAAATTCAAATAGTATAAGAATGAAGTGGAGAACCAAATTGGCAAGAGTATCAAGACTCTTCAATCAGATCGAGGAGGTGAATACTTAAGTACAGAGTTTACCTAGTTCCTCAAGGACCATGGGATTCTATCCCAATGGACACCTTCTTATACACCTCAACTCAAAGGTGTCTCTGAAAGGAGGAATCATACGCTGTTAGACATGGTACGGTCTATGATGAGTTTCGCTGACCTACCCATCTCATTCTAGGGATATGCTCTAGAGACTACAGCTTATCTTCTGAATAAAGTTCTAACTAAGTCGGTAGTATCTACACCATATAAGATATAGAAAGTGAAGAAGCCCAATCTTAAGGTTGTTAAGATTTGGGGCTGCCCTGCCTATGTTAAAAGACACAACCCCGATAAGTTGGAATCGAGGATGAATCGGTGCATGTTCGTGGGATACCCCAAGAAAACTTTTCGGTATTATTTCTATCATCTCAAGTACCAAAAGGTCTTTGTAGCCAAGAGAGCAGTGTTCCTTGAGAAGGATCACATTCATGGCAGAGACAATGGGAGCATGATAGAATTGAATGAGGTTGGAGAACCTAGCTCAAGCACCACTCTACAGCCCGAGTCTATTCAGGTACCTAACACACAAGTTCTAACTTTACATAGGTCCAAATTCTATTGGCTATTATAGCACACTATGATTATGAGATCTAGTAGATAGACGTGAAAATTGTATTCCTCAATAGCAACCTCGAGTAGGAGGTTTATATGATACAGCCTGAGGGATTCATGTCCAAGAAGTACCCAGATAAGGTGTACAGGTTGCTTAGATCTATTTATCGACTAAAGCAAGCTTCTTAAAGTTAGAACATAAGATTTGATGAGGCAATCAGATCTTATAACTTCGTTAAGAACGAAGATGAGCCTTATGTTATATATGGATGGTAAGTGGGAGCGTTATCACCTTCTTGATGTTATATATGGATGATATCCTGATCATTGAGAATGATATAGGAATGCTATCCATAGTAAAGGCTTGGTTATCTAGACACTTCTCCATGAAAGAATTAGTGCAGTGGAAAACTTTCCCATTTCAAAAGTCTTTGTTTCGATTAAATCTGATTCCAATGAAAATCATTTCGTAAAGATTTTAACTTGAAATCATATGGGAGCGTAGAGAAAGCAATAAGAAGGTAAAGTAGTTTGTAAGAAAGGTAACTTGCTCAAAATGAAATGTAAACTAGAATTTAAAGTGGTTCGATCATTGTGACCTACATCCACTTTCGGATTCCTCCTCCGTCGAGGTCATTGGCGTCTACTAATGGCTTTCCTTTAATAGGCCAAGTCCAACCACCTTTTACAGTGCTTTCTCCTTTTCACGGGTTTAGGAGATAACCCTTATAAGTCTCACACCTCTCTTGAATGATCTCAATACTTAGAAAGGGAGGAGGAGGACTCTAGCACTTTTTGCAACACTTTAACACTCAAAAATTCAAGATTATATAAATGCTTTTGTGCACTTTCATGCAGAAAAGGGTGGGGTATTTATAGGCCCCAAATGGCTTTAGAATTGGAGCCAAAAAGTGTTATATCCCTAGATTTTGGGGTACTAGCGGTACCTCTGCCATTATTGGGTGGTACAATCTCTGGACACCTGACACTAGGTGGTACCATCGCCAAATCTAGGCGGTACGACTACTTGACAGAGCTCGGAGATCGAGCTCTAGTGGTACCACCGCTTGACATGGGCGGTACTACTACTGGCAGCATTAATTGCTAGTGGTACCACCGCCCTGGCCACTTAGGAGACTAGGTCTCCCAAGCGATGCCACTGTCGGCTATGATTTCAGGTGCTAAATGGGATGTTCAATCTGACCCAATTCATCCCTGTTAAGGGCCTAGTTGGCCCCTAATTAAGTTAGTGGGATTACCTCCCAATCCTAACTCAATTTTCGGTTTAACTACAATAATTAAGACATAATTAAAGCACTCTTGTTCTGGTACGTCAATTGCTCTTCCAGCGAGCTTTCAGCGATCTTTCGGCGAACTTCCGACGAACTCCCGGCAATATTCCGACAAACTCCCAACAAGCTCCTAGAATTTACAACGATCTTCTTAGTAAGTTTCGACGAGCTTCTTTGGCAAGCTCTTGGACTTCTCGGTTGGTTCCGATAGAACTTCAAATGAGCATCTAGACTTCCGACGAACTCTTGAACTCTCAACGATATCTCGATCTTGACTCCAACATGACACCTACTTATGTCTTACTACTGTCATAGTTAATCTTGCACAATTTTCTCAACATATAGATTAGATCAAACAATTTACAATTGATTTCATCATCAAAATCTGAGATTCAACAATCTCCCCCTTTTTTATGATAGCAATCAATTAATGACGAGGTTAACCTTAACTCCCCCTATCTATATGCCATACTTGAGAAAAGACATTCTTGAATTCAAGGCTTTTGAATTCAAGCATCAAACCGATAAGTTAAATTCATTTAAACTTATCAACTTACACATTATGATTCTTATCATGATTTACCAATCTCAATATACGATGCCACATATTTATCAATAAAAATGATGTCACATGATATCCATTTTTAAGTCCAATATAGAAAGATGATAAACAATCATCATTTTTTTATGTGATAGAAATTTCAAATATGAAATTTTCAAGATTAAGTTTTTTTTTTTAAATGATGATTCATCAAATTAAGGCATGGTTCCAATACAAAATAAAGCATGGTAATCATGATGGACATTTATCATTTTAATACAAAATCAAGCATAATACTAAGAATTAAAACATTTGTAAGTAATCATGCCACCTTTAGATAAGTTTCAAGCATTTGTATTTGACGATACCAATCATATTTCAAGCATTCACAACACATACAAGTATTTATGATAAGCATTTACGATAGGATACATTGCATACATTTATAATGCTAATTTTGTCATCAATTTATCACATTTTGGTCTTGTTTCTCCCCCTTTGTCATCAACAAAAAGGAGAACAATTTAATAATGCAAGTGTGGTAAAAATTCATGCAAGTTTCACACTAATTTATCCAAGTGATATTACATCGTTGCATGGTAACATTCAAAAGTTCTCAACATCAAAAGTTATCAACATTAAAAAGATAGATTCCATCAACTTCTCCCCCTTTATCATCAAAAACTTTGCATAAAAAAGAAGAAGGAAGGTAAGGAGGGAATCCATTAAGAACAAATTTGTGAAATGATTTGAACCAAAATATCATATGAAATCAAATCGTCATTCTTGTAAGTAATCATCATACACAAAAATTCATCTTTCAAGGATCAAGATATCCATTGGAATTCATAAAATTCATCTTTCATGAGAAGAATAAGGAAGAATTCATGGGAGAGGAGTATCACATAAAAGGAAAATTTATGAATAAAACTTCATAATGAGAGGAGCATCATGTCAAATCCATTTCTCATTAAAAATTTATAAGACTAAAATTTGTGAGAGATGCATTTGTCAATGAAATCCATGTATCAAACATCATTAAGTTTTTTTATGAAATAAATTTGATACCTAGTAGATTCATATTTCAGATTTCATGAAAGCCTTATTTATGAAATAATTTCGTGAAAGCTTTAAAGAATCGAGAAAGTCCGGAAAAGATATACATCAAATTCATGTATTTGGACAACTTAACATTCCTATTTCTCTTCTAATAAAATCAAATTGTTCTTCATTGAAAGGTTGTGTAAAGATGTCAACTAATTGATATTTCATATCAATAAACTCTAGGATTAGATCATGATTATTGACATGATCTCATATAAAGTGATACCTAATGTCAATATGTTTAGTTCTAGAGTGTTGAATATAATTTTTCGTTAAACATATTGCACTTGTGTTATCACATTTTATAGGAATATTCTTAAGGTGTATCTTATAATCTTCTAATATATTTTTCATCCATATAACTTGTTCACAACATGCACTTATCGATATGTATTCGGCTTCACTTATAGATAGTGCAACTGAGTTTTGCTTCTTGGAAGACCAAGAGACAAGTGCATGACCTAAGAATTGACAAGTTCCGGATGTACTTTTTCTACCTGTTCTACATCCAGCAAAATCCACATCAACATAAGTAATTAGTTCAAAGTTCTCAGATTTTGGATACAATAATCCTTGATTATTGGTTCCTTTAAGATATCTAAGAATTATTTTAATTATTTTAAGATGAGATATTTTAGGATTAGATTGAAACCTAACACAAAGTCCTACACTAAACATGATGTCCGATCTAGTTGTAGTGAGGTATAGTAAGCTACCTATCATGCCCCTATAATCTTTTTTATCAAAGCTTTCTCCACTTTCGTCAATATCTAATTTGGTGGAGGTACTCATAGGAGTATTGATAGCCTTTGAACTATCCATATTAAACCATTTTAATAAGTCTAATTCATACTTTGTTTGACTAAGAAAATACCATCATTAAGTTATTTGATTTGTAAACCTAAAAAGAAGGTTAGTTCCCCCATCAAACTCATTTCAAACTCTAGACTCATACTCTTTGCAAATGATTCACATAAAAATTCATTCGTGGAATCGAAAATAATATCATCAACATAAATTTGAACAATAAAAAAATTATTTTTAAAATTTTTAAAAAATAATATGGTATCGACCTTGCCTTTAGAGAAATTATTTTGAATAAGAAATGAGTTAAGTCTCTCACACTAAGCCCTTTGCGCTTGTTTCAATTTATAGAGAGCTTTAGTCAATTTAAACATATGATTAGGGAAATTATCATTCTCAAATCTGGGAGGTTGTTCAATATAAACTTCTACGGAAATAAAGTCATTAAGAAAAGTACTTTTAATATTCGTTTAAAATAACTTAAAATTATTACTACTAGCATAGGCAAGGAGTATCCTTATGGCTTCTAATTGTATCACAGGAACGAAGGTTTCTTCATAATCGATACCTTCTTCTTGGTTAAAACTCTTGGCCACTAATCTAGCCTACGATACCAAATTCATCTTGCATGTTTCTAAAGACCCATTTAGTACTGATAACTAAATGATCATTCGGCCTAGGAACAAGCTTTCATATCTCATTTCTCTCAAATTGATTCAACTCTTCTTGCATTGCGATAACCCATGAATCATCTTTCAAGGCCTCGTCAATGCATTTAGGTTCAATTTGGGAGAGAAAAATGACATTGGTACAAAAATTCTTAAGAGAATAATGAGTTTGAACCCTTTTTGATGTATCTCCTATGATTAGCTCCTTAGGATGAACATCTACATACTTTCATTCCTTGGGTAAAGATATTTTAGAAGAAGATGCATCCAAGTTGCTAGGTAAAGAAAGGGTTTCATTTAAATTCAAAGCATCAAAATTAACATCATCACCAAAATCATTTTTCTTAACTTCGAAAACTTCATTAAACACAACATTAATAGACTCTTCTATAACCAAAGTTCTTTTGTTAAAAATACGAAAGGCCTTAGAAATTGAAGAATAGCTAAGAAAAATCTCTTCATCGGATTTTGCATCAAATTTTCCTAAGGCATCTCTTTCGTTCAAGAAAAAACATTTACAATAAAAAACTTTAAAATATGAAACATTGGGTTTTTTGTTGTTCTATAATTCATAAGGTGTTTTGGAAAGTAATGGTCTTACTAGAATCCTATTCATGACATAGCATGTCGTATTGATGGCTTCGGCCCAAAAATATTTAGGTAGGCTATGTTTGTTCAACATGGTTCTTGTCATTTCTTGTAAGTTTCTATTTTTTCTTTCTACTACTCCATTTTGTTGAGGATTTATTGGAGTAAAGAAATTATGGTTGTATCCATTGGATTCACAAAAATCTTAGAAATCACAGTTTTAAAATTCATCACAATGATCACTTCGAATTGATGAAATCATAAAATCCTTTTCATTTTTAACAAGTTTACAAAACTTAAAAAAATACCTAAAGCAATCACTTTTGTGTGCCAAGAAGTAAGTCCAAGTGTACGATGACAAAGGCGTATTTACTACCTCCTAGGCTTGATGTAGCAATTAGTCTAAACAAGTCTATATGGATCAATTGCAATGGTCTAGAGGTGCTTATTTGGTTCTTTGGTTTGAAACTACCATTTATTTATTTTCCTAGTTGACATGCATCACACACATTGTCTTTAACGAACTTTATGTGATGAATTCCTCTTATAAGTTCTTTAGATGAAATTTGAGAGATTAGTTTCATCCTAGCATGACCTAATCTCCTATGCCAAAGCAAAGCATCGTCATTCAAAACCGAAAAGCATATTTAATTACAAAGATCATCAATATCGATAGTATATGCATTATTTTGTTTTAGGGTAATCATAGATATGTTTTTGTGTGGTTTTTCAATAATGCAAGCATTGGATTCAAATCTAATGATGTATCATTTATCACACAATTGACTAATGCTCAAAAGGTTATGCTTTAAGCCATCAACCAATAACACATCTTAAATAAAGAAGTTGGATTTGTTAACTATGGTTCCTTTACCAATGATTTTACCTTTATTGTTATCTCTGAATATGACATATCCTTCGTCTAAGCTAGTGAGTTTAGAGAATTGAGATGAATCTTTAGTCATATGCCTTGAGCATCCACTATCAAGGTACCATCTCTTACTCCTAGCTTGTGATGATAAATATTTCTAAAAATATGATGATTTTTAGGTACCCATTTGACTTTGGGTGCCTCAAAAATCGATCTATACAACTTATCATGTTGTATCGAGTCATTTAAGGTTCCTTTTGCAACCTAAATTAATTTATGCGGACTATATCTCTTAAATGGATATTTATACGTAACATGTCCAAATTTGTAACAAAAGTTGCATTTGTTTTGGGGTGAAACATGCAAGATAGAGCCTTTAACAAAGGTGGTTAGATTTTGGTGAGAGCTACTTACAAATCTGATTCCACTTCTTTTATGAACGTGACCCTTATTAGTAAGGATCATGTTTAAGGATTTGCTACCAACCTCAAATTTTTCTAACGTTTCTTTGAGTAGCAAGTTTTCCTTTCTAAGCATTTCTAATTGATCGCATTTTGTGCAAAGAGCTAAATTATCATCATGCTCAATTTTCAGTCTATCAAAACCACTAATAAGAAAGGCATGCTCCTTTTTTAACAATTTATATTTTTTGCTAACTAATTTATATTCATCGAATAAATCATGAAAAGTACTTAGTAATTCATCAAAAGATAAACTTGCATCTAATGAACTGCTTATCTCATCTCCAATAACCATTAGTGCATAGTGAGCAACTTGCTCGGTGTTGATTTGCTCCTCTTCTTCGGATGTACTTGAGTCGTCCCACGTCGCTTTAAGAGTCTTCTTTTTCTTTGGTTGTTTCTTCTTTGCTTGGGGATATTCACTTTTGAAATGTCCCAGCTTCTTGTATTCGTAGCATATAACTTGTTCTTTCTTGGGTTCAAATTTATTTTTAGTATAATTTCTAAATTTATTCCTTTTTATGAATTTTTTAAACTTTCTTGTTAAAAGTACCAAGTCATCATCAAGGTCCTCATCACTTGAATTTTCTTTCAAATGGTCTTCTTGAGTTCTTAATGTCATATCCTTTCTGTTCTTTAGAAGGTTGTTCTCAAGCTCTTTATGAGCATTACAGGTCATCTCATAGGTTATTAGTGACCCAATTAGTTATTCAAGAGGAAAGTTATTTAAATCCTTGACCTCTTGAATGATCGTTACTTTTGGATCCCAACTCTTTGGAAGGGATCTTAAGATTTTATTAACAAATTCAAAATCCGAGAAACTTTTACCAAGTCCTTTTAGACCATTGATGACATCCGTAAATCGGGTGTACATGTCTCCAATGGTCTTACTCGGTTTCATCTTAAACAATTGATAAGTATGCACTAAAAAATTAATTTTCAACTCCTTCACTCTACTAGTGCTTTCATTAGTCACTTTGAGTGTGTGCCAAATATTAAAAGTCGTTTCACAAATGGACAATCGATTAAACTCGTTTATATCCAAAGCATAAAACAAGACATTCATAGCCTTGACATTTAAATCGAAGTTTTCTTCTCCAACTCATTCCAATCATTCATTGGAAGAGAAGACTTTTGAAAGTCATTTTCTATAATATTCCATAATTCGAAATCCATTAAAATTAGGAAGATCCTCATTCTAGTCTTCTAATATGTGTAATCTATCCCATTGAACATGGGCGGACATGTAATTGAATGACCCTCTTAGTTGTCGGCAAATGCCATCTCTCTTAGGTTTTAAACCAAATGAGAGTGACCTTGCTCTGATACCAATTGTTAGGATCAAGAGCGGCACTAAGAAGGGGGGTGAATTAGTGCAATGGAAAACTTTCCCATTTCAAAAGTCTTCATTTCGATTAAACCCGATTCCGATGAAAATCATTTCATAAAGATTTTAACTTAAAAGTGTTGAATCTTGGATTTTGATGATGAAACTAATTGATTGTGTTTAGATGTTTAACTATATTTTGAGTGATGCAGGTCTACTCGATCAGGATTAGATAGTTAACGTAGGAGGAATTGACGTTGCGCTGGAGGAGATCATGTTAGGATATTGGATGGCAGAAGGCTTCGGACATCGGGCATCGGGTCAAGAGTGGAATTGCGCCAAGGATATCAGGGTTGCGGAGGTCAACCGCCAATTGGGCAACAAGCCACAAGAGAGGACGATGCACTGAAGAATCGCACGAAGCGCCAACCAATGACGTGCCGGGCAATAGAATGTCAATTCGCATTGTAATAATTATCCAGATCGGAGTAGAGTTTTGGCTTGTGTGTGTAGGATTAACTATGATAACGATGAAGACATAAAGTGAAATAAAGTGTCGGAGTCAAGCGCGAAGGATTTGTTGCGAGTTCGAGAGTTCGACGGAAGTCCGAAGGTTCGTCGGGATTGCTACCGGAACTAGCCGAGAATGAGTAGGGAGCTTGCCGAAGGGTTTTTCGGAAGCTCGCCAGAAGGTTCGTTGGAAGTTCGCGGAGCTCACCGAGAAAGATCGAAGCTTGCCGAAGAAGCTCGTTGGAACTCGCCAAGATCAAATCGTGAAGTCTAGGAGCTTGCTAGGAGTCCGCAGAATGGTTTCCGAGAGTTCATCAGAAGACCGTCGAAAGTTTACCGGAAGCTCGTCGGAAAAAGTCTTGACTTATGGACTTTGTAATAGCTTAGAAAATGTCTTTAAATTCATAGTTAGCACATTAATTAGGGTTAGGATTAGGTGTTAATCCTATAACCCAAGTAGGGGCCAATTGGGCCCGAATTCGGACTGGTTTGAGCCAAGTTTGGAGCTCAAGCAGTGAGCTAAAATAGTGTAGGCGGTGGCACCGCCCAAAACCCAAGAATTGAGCGATGGCACCATTGGACTGAGCGGTGGAACCGCCCAACACCCGAGAGGTCGGGCGGTGGCACCGCTGGACTGAGCGGTGGCACCGCCCAACACCCGAGAGGTCAGGCAGTGGCACCGCCATCCTCGGGAACCAAAGAGAATTCAAAATTTGGAGCCCATATTTGAATCCCCTTGGGGCCTATAAATACCCCTCAATTCTCAGTAGAGAACACAATCTTTGAAAAAGCAATAGATTGAGATAAAAGTCTTAGAGAAGGCTTTAGCAAGTCTTGTTCTCAATTGCTTGAGTGTTCACCTCCTTCTTTCTCTTCAAAAATTTGTAAGAGTGTGAACCATTTGTAAAAGGTCGTAAGAGGGGTATTTGTCCTTCCCATTCAAAGAGATTTGTTAGTGGAAGTTGGGAGCCTTATTGAAGAAGGCTTCGCAAGTGGATGTAGGTCATCTGACCGAACCACTTTAAATTGGCGTGTTCTCTGGTTTGCATTTACTTATTGCTATTTACCTTACTGCAAACCTTCATACGTGCTTTACTTTTTCATTACTTTTGCTACACACCTTTACGAATACGCTTTCAAGTTAAGCACTTCCGAGTTCGATTTTTATCGTACGAAAGATTTTCCAAAACCGATGTTTTAATCCATTGCACTAATTCACCCAACCCTCTTAGTGCCGCTCCGATCCTAATAATTGGTATCAGAGCCTGGTATTTCTCATTTTGGATTTACACTCGAGAGAAATGGCTCTTCATGGCTTTCAAGAGGGCTTATCAGTTGTTCGTCCACTGTTGTTTAACGGATTGGACTACACTCATTGGAAAACTCGAATGAGAGTTTTCTTGATTTCTATGAATTTGGATTTATGGAATATCGTTGAAAACGGTTTTCAACCTCCCTCTAAATCAATGAACGAATGGTCAGATTTGGAGAAGAAGTATTTTTCTTTAAACGCAATGGCTATGAATGCCTTATTTTGCGCTTTGGACAAAAATGAGTTCAATCGGATTTCAACGTGCGAAACGACTTTTGATATTTGGTGAACACTTGAAATCACGCTCGAGGGAACTAGTAGAGTCAAAGACTCGAAAGTTAATATTTTATTGCATGATTTTGAGCTTTTTCGAATGCAACCAAGCGAGACTATAGGCGACATGTACACCCGTTTCACGGATGTCTTCAATAATCTAAGAGTTCTTGGTAAATATTTTTCAAATTTTGATCTCGTAAGCAAGATCTTAAGATCCCTTCCAAAAAGGTGGGATCCTAAAATAACCGCAATATAAGAAACAAAAGATTTAAATATTTTTCCACTTGAAGAATTAATTGGTTCATTGATGACATATACAATGGTACACAATGTACATGATGAACATGATGAACAAAATCACCTTTCAAAGAATAGGAAGGACTTGGAACTCTGGACAAATGAATACCACTTGAGCAATGACTCAAGTGATGAGGACAATGATGAACTTGAACTTCGAACACTAAATCTTAATAAGTTCATTAAACAAAAATCTAAAATAAACAATGAACTTGAACGAAGGAAGAGGCCAAAGAAGAGGAAGGCAACCAAGGATGAATCAAAAACTTCCAAAGGTGAAAAGGCGAATTGGGCTTTGACGAGCTTCGACTACAAGGTAAGTAACTCAACTCTCTTGAATTATTTTAAAATTACTTGAAGTCTTTCATGAGTGCTTAATTTAGAATAGGAAATAAAAAAATATTTTTTAAAAATTATATCATGTTTTTCTTTTTAGCATCTCTGAAAAATTAAAAATTTGATCATGAAAAGTATATTGCTAAGGTTTCATGCATGTTATGTTTTGAAATGTTGAATGATGTATGCAACATTAGGGATGATAATTATACGATATGTGATAGTACTTAGGATTAATCCATGCATGTGTATCTTGATGATTTTATGTCATGCATGAGTTTTTGAAGTAAATGTTGATTTGAAACTCTCATTTTAGATTAACATATTTTTGGTCTAATCGTTTTTATGACGAATTAAGATGACATTCTCATGACATATTAAGATGACATAGTGCATGTACATCTATGTATGAATTTCTTGGTAGTCTTTTGATGATAGATGTGATATCATGATGTGTTTGGTCTTGACGGCTTCATGACGAAACTTATGTTTCGATTTTAAATAATGATACATGTTTTCACAAAAGATTTGAATACCCTCACATGAAATCAATTGTATAAAATGGAAATGAAATTTCTATCCTATTGAGATTAATGAATTTATTTTACCAATCTTTTGAATCTCATGAAAATAAACATGATGAATATTTTGAAAATAAATGAGTGTTTCATTCATTTGGTCTTAATGATTTCTCTTGAACATACTTTTTGAAATCATACTTGATGATGAATATCAAGATATTAAAAGGATGTTATCATGGAATCATGCTTGATGATTTGTTTTTTACCTTTCCGTCTTAAATATTGACACTTGTTTTATTAAAGGTAAAGGCATGCTTATAAGAAGCAAATCACATGAATAGAAATTTATAAAAATGAAATGTGATCCTCTATCTTATCACCTTTTCAATAAATCTATGTTTGTCATGTATGAATTTATTGAATGTTACATCTCCCTTAATTCATTTTGTTCTCCTAGATTTATTTACCAAAGAGGAGAATCTTCCGAATGAATGAAATGATACAAATGAATCACTTATCGATATATCTTTTTGAAATATCTTTTTAATGTGATGTTGATAATTTGAGATGCCTGTTAGAATTCATGACATGAGATAATTGAATCTTTGACTTACTCTTTATATGGCTTGAAAATAGATGTTTAAAATCTTGCTTGATGAGTTGTTTTATAAGATTTTGCCTTTACATCTTGAACTTTCATGCTTGTCTTGATTTGCAATATAAAGACTAAGGCATGCTTAGATGAAAAAGAATCACTTAAAAAATATCTTTCCCATCTGATCGAGATTAATGATTTCATGATATTTTGTGAATCTCGAAATTGATTTTGATGACTTGATTATGAGTTTCAAGTTAACGATTTGACTTGAATGAGTTTTATCTAAATCATAATCTTGATCTTGCAAAATTGGAATCACAAATAATATCTTTTGTTATTCATGAATTGATACTCACAATATGAAAGTATTGGTATTCATGACTTGAATTTGATTGAAACATTGCATGCTTAAATTAATCATTCTCCTATATTTCAAAAATTCTTTAAATACCTTATGTGATGATTGAAAATTAATTTGCTTAATGATGAATCATGAATCATGACTTGATCTATGATATTACTATGTTTTAATCATGATCCTTGGTTGTATAATTCTTTTGCTCTATTAAAAAGATTTGTCAAATGAATCATGTCCTTCTTGAATTTTCTTGATATCATGATATGATTTTGTAATATGGCTTGTATAATGATTAATTTTTTTAGCCATTGATTTCTCTCTTCTTTTCGATAATGATAAAGGGGGAGTTAGTTTACTAGCCTGCATATTTCAAAGGAAGGAAAATTTGCTAGCTCGATCATTTCATTGAAAGAACTTGCTATCATGAACACTACCAATGAATTACAAATCTTGCAATATATAAAGAGAAGTAAAGAATTGCTATCTCGAAAGAAGCAAAAAAATGCAGAACTTAGAAAACTTGCAATATAATTGCTCTTGCCATGCTTTGTATCAAAAATAGGTTGATATCCTTAAAAGCATCGCATTAAATTTTTTAGTGTATCGCAATGTATCACATGTATCGCAAATTAAAATTTTTGAGACTATTATCATATCATGTTTAACAATTGATGTTTTTCATGACATGATTTCTTTGCATTGTTGTCTTGTATGTATATGTGATGATTGAAATATTGATTAATGCAAATTCATAGTTTATGTAAAAGTCTAAATCATTAGTTCCTCTCCTTCTTTTCGGTAATGACATAGGGGGAGAAAGATTGCTAGCTCGATGCAAATGCTGGCTAGCTTGTACTCTTCCCTTCTTTTCGATAAAAACAAAGGGGAGAAAGCTTTTGCTAGTTAGAACATGCAAAGAAAAGCAAAGTACAATCTTGCACAAGAAGCAAGTGTTGAACTGCCATGATTGAACTTAAGAATCTTGCTATGCTTTTGTGCTTATATGTTGTGATGAAAAGCTAGCTTGTATGTAGTAAAACTTGCATACCGTAAAAATTGCTAGCTTGTAGTCTAAAGAGAAGCAAATAGTTGCTATCTCAAGAAAAGCAAACATGCTAAAACTTGCACATCTTTAATTGCTAGGTTGCATGATGATAAAATTTGATACTATGTTTATCATGGAATGATTTAAACTTTTTATCTCTAAACACATAAGAGTAGGAACTTCTCCTTTTTGTTGATGACAAAGGGAGAGAAGTATGATGACATGACATGTTATGCATAAGTTTATGATGACATGTTGCTTAGATTCTTGAATCCAAGAGTTTCTATCAATAAGGCATATTGATAGGGGGAGTTTGGTTAAACTCCGAGGAGTTAAGGTTAACTCTGTTAGTCATCAATTAGTTGTCATCATCAAAAAGGGGGAGATTGTTGAATCTCGGATTTTGATGATGAAACTAATTGATTGTGTTTAGATGTTTAACTGCATTTTGAGTGATGTAGGTCTACTCGATCAGGATTAGATAGTTAACGCAGGAGGAATTGACGTTGCGCCGGAGGAGATCATGTTAGGATATTGGATGGCAGAAGGCTTCGGACGTCGGGCATCGGGCCAAGAGCGGAATTACGCCAAGGATATCGGGGTTGCGGAGGTCAACCGCCAATTGGGCAATAAGCCGCAAGAGAGGACGATGCGCTGAAGAATCGCACGAAGCGCCAACCAATGACGTGCTGTTAGGATCAAGAGCACTAAGAGGGGGGGTGAATTAGTGCAGTGGAAAACCTTCTACGATAAAAATCGCGTTCGTTCAATAAAAGTGATTTCGGTAAGAAAGCCGATTCGTAAATCACTTTAACTTTTGATTAAGCGAGATGCAGTTAAAGCAAGGATATAAAGGCAGTTTGCAGTTATGATAGAAATCAAAACGTAAGCGCAAACTGAAATATGATGATCGTACGATAAAACTAATTTACGTCTAAACACCGATTCGGAAAGTGCAAAGCTTGAAACCCAATCGTATATGCGCAGAAAGCAGTAAGCTTTTGAGGAGGTTTGTAGTAAAGATAATATGCTCAAAGTAAATGTAAACCAAGATTTAGAGTCGTTTGGTCAATCTTGACCTACTCCACTTTTGGCTTCCTCCACCGACGAGGTCACCGATGTCAGCTAGAGGCCTTCCTTTAATAGGCGAAGGCCAACCACCCTTTTACAGTTTCACTCCTTTTGACGGGCTTAGGAGACAACCCTTACAGAATTTTGTCTCCTCTCTTTAAAGCTCAGAACTTGGAAGAAAAGAGGGAGAAGAACTTTTGGCCTTTACAACAATTTTGAGCTCTAAAAATCACAGAACAAGATCAGGATTTCGGTGTATGTTGAGTGCTCTTTCAGTGCTGAATGGGTCGGGCATTTATAGGCCCCAACCTAGTTCAAATTTGGAGCTCAAAACTGTTAATTCCCGGAATTTCGGGATCTGGCGGTTGCACCTCCTGACTAGAGCGGTTGCACCGCTTGGCAGAGCTCGAAGATTGAGCCTTTAGGTAGTGCCACCTCCTGTCAGGGGCGGTTGCACCTCTTACTAGAGCTCGAAGACCGAGCTCAAGCAGTGCCACCTCCTGACTGAGGTGGTTGCACCGCTCAGCTAGAGCTCGGAGACCGAGCCCAGGTGGTGCCACCTCTTGTCAAGGGAGGTTGCACCGCCCAGTCTCACTCGGAGATTGAGCCCAGGCGGTGCCACCACCTGACTGGGGCGGTTGCACCACCCAGTCTCGCTCGGAGACTTAGCCCAGGCGGTGCCACCTCCTGGCTTGGGCGGTTCAACCGCCTGGCAGAAATCAGGGTCCGAATGGGTTGATCCATTCGGCCCAATTTGGGTTTTTCAGGGGCCCAATTGCCCCAAGATTAAGTTAATGGGATCACCTCCCATTTCCAACTTAATCATTGTGCTAACTACGATATTTCCTAAGACATTTACTGCAACTTGCTCCGGTGCGTCAATCGCTTCTTCCGGCGAGCTTCCGACGAACTTCCGTCGATCATCTGATGAACCCTCGGTGATGCTCCTACGAACTTCCAGCAAACTCCTGGACTTGCGACGATCCACTTGGCGAGTTCCGACGAGCTTCTTTGGCAAGCTCATGGACTTCTCGGATTTGTTCCCGTAAAACCTCCGACGATTGTCTGAACTTCCGTCGAACTCTCGAACTCCCAACGTGATCATTGTCTTGACTCCGGCGCAACTCCTACTGCATGTCTTTCTTCTATAGTAGTTAATCCTGCACACTTAAAACAAAACTTCGATCGAGACAATTAATCCTAAGCAATTAACCAAGTTGTCCGGCATGTCATTGGTTCCTCGACGCTTCGTCCGATTCTTCGGCGCATCATCCTCTCCTGCAGCTTATTGCCCAATCGGCCAGTTAACTCCGCAACTCCGATATCCTTGGCACAATACCCGCTCTTCTTGGCCTGATGCTCGAGTCCACGGCCTGAAGCCTTCTATCGATACGTCAATCGATCCACCGGCCCGTCGTCCAATCTTCTGACATGTTCATTCGGCATAACATGATTTTCTTGCTTTAATTGTCTCATCCTGATCGAAGCATCCTGCGTCACTCAAAATGTAGATTAAATCATAAACATATATCAAGTAGTTTCATCATCAAAATACGAGATTCAACAATCTCCCCCTTTTTTATGATGACAACCACTTGATGACGGAGTTAAACTTAACTCCGGAGTTTAAACAAACTCCCCCTATCAATATGTCATATTGATAGAACCTTGAATTCAAACTGAATTCAAGTCATTGCAATATTCATCATGAATACTTGCAACACGTCATCATGAACTTATGCATAAACTTATGCATAACATCATACTTCTCCCCCTTTGTCATCAACTAAAAGGAGAAGTCCAACTATTCTTGTGTTTGGAATATTAGTTTAACTTATTGCATGAAAAACATAATATCAAGTTTTATCATCATGCAGTTTTGAAGCCAGAAAATTCAGCAAATGTTACATCATGTTTAAAACATTCAAGCTATCAAGTTTTAGATATGCAAGTTTTACAGCATACAAGATAACACTTTTAGAACATGCAAGCAAGCAATGTTACAACATTTTAGAACTTGCGGGCTAGCAATTTAGAGATGTTCAAGAAGGCAACTCTCGCTTCTTGAAATATGCAAGTTGCAAGCTAGCAAATTTTTGCTTCCTTTGCAATGTTTGAGCTCGCAATTTTGCTTCCATTGCAAGGTGTAAGTTTAGCATGTTTAATTTTCTTTAGATAGCAACTATTTGCTTCTCTTTATACTACAAGCTAGCAATTTTTACGATATGCAAGTTTTGCTTCTTGAGATAGGCAAGATAGCACTTTTGTAATTTTTGTTTGGCAAGCTTATGATGTTCAAGATAACAAGCTCTTTCTTCTCTTTTGAGAAGTGTCATTTTTGCTTTCTTTGCAAAGTGCAAGCTAGCAAAATGCCAAACTAGCAAGAGATAATGTTTTACATGAGGCAAGCAAACAATTTGGCAAGTGTTATATTTGCATCTTCTCTTTAGATGTGCAAGAAAATAAACAAGTTTTTGCATTTTCTTGACATTTCAAGCTAGCAATTATCGGTGATGTTCAAGATAGCAATTTCTTCTCTTTTGTAATTTTTGCCTTTTTCTTGAATTGTGCTAGCAATCTATCTCCCCCTTTGTCATTGTCAAAAAGAAGGGAAAAACCATTTACATCAATTTCTAAATCATGACAAAGGTAAGTAATCATTCTTATTTGTGTATCATTATAGTTTTAATGCACAAATTCATTAACATTTCATTTTTTATGCACGATACCAAAAAATCAATCATCATTATGAGCATATCAAAAATGATATTCAAGCATTCATGATATATCATTTTGGCAACATGATCATAGCTATTCAAATGATGGTATCTAAATGTCAAAATTCAATACATCCTATCATGCATGATCGAAACTTCTTATTTGTATACATCAAAACAAATTAATGAATATTTCATGTATTCTTATCATCACATAAGGAATATCAAGAAGAATTATTAGGTGATGAGATAAACATTTCATGAATATAAGGAATTGTATAAAAATCATATCATAAGTGTTTCATGTATTCATATTATCACATGAAGCATACAAGACAACAATGCAAAAAAATCATGTCATGAAGAATATCAATGTGAAAATTCAGCAAAGATCACATGATACAATCGCAAAGCATGATATAACTATGCAATATATCATGAGATGATAATTTATCATATCAATGAAAGATATCAATGAGGATCAATTCATGAATACCAAAGATATGATTCATGGTTCATTAAAATTCTTCTTAACAAGTTCACGATCAAGATTCATATAATTCTTAATAAAGCAAATTGATGTACAATCAATCTTGTTATTTCTATATAGCAAATTGATGTACACAAGACATACAGGGCAAAGAAATCTTGTTATTTCTATATTATGAAATATATGATATCAAGGCTCATGATTCATTTGAAAAGATATAGAACAAAGAGCAACTTGAAACATTCTTATCAAGATCACATTTTAAAATATTCCAAGTATCAAGATATCAATATGACACTTCATTGAATTCTGAGAAATCAAAAGACAAGTTACACTTCATTTGAAGAATTCCTTTTTGATAAATGTAGGGAGCATAATGAACGATCTTGATTTATAAAGAACTTCATGTTATAATTATCAAGATCATGATTTTAATAATCATTTTCTTTAGCAAATAATCACAAAAGCACTTTATTTTTGCATAAGAAATCTCATTGTATTATGATTTATAAATTCTTTCTCTACACATGAATCATAGGAGATATGTATATGAAACAAATCTTTGTAAGTAAAAACACTATCATTCATATTTCAAGATGAAATTTATAAGCAAGAATCATTTCATCAAATCCATTTCAGGAAAATATTTTTCATATAATAAGTGTATGAGAAAATCTGATTGTTAGGATACCAATTGTTAAGCGAATTTGAAAATGAAATTAACACTTTCATGTATTCGGACAAGATTTTGCTATAGATTTTTAAGTTCAATCATGAAGATAAAACATGCTCATGATCATAAAAATTTATGTATCCAAAACACATAATTTCCAACATGTTATTAAGGCATGTAATAGTGTAAAATCATCATGGCAATTAAGTGATTTGAATATTTAATCAAGAAAGTACAAAAAATAATCTTAACAAGTTCATACATTCGAGCACATTTTTGTCATAGTTTTTCAAATACACTCATGAAAATAACACATGCTTATCATCAGCTTAAAATCTCATGCATAAAATTGTTAATCAAAATATTTAATTTCATTATTATGCATTTCTTCAAATCAAACATGATTTTTTTTTTTAATCAAAATCGAGAAATAACAATGGAAATCAACATAATACACATTATTACTTCTTAACCATGATTTCATATTTTCAATCAAGATCATTTTATTTGTTTATCATAAAATATGCAATATTATCATTTTTGAAATTACTTAGCATGATCATAATTTTTTTTTTAAACATGTAATTTTAAGAAAATTAATTCTAAACTAAAAGAGAAAATACATCATGAAAGCATCAAGTAATTTCAAAATAAATTAGGGGGATTTCGATTAACTCATCATTGAAAGCGATTAAGGCGTAGTTTGCCACCTTGCCTTTCTTGATTTTCTCCTCGTCTTCGGAGGAACTCGATTCATCTCACTTTGTGTTCTTCTTCTTTGGCCTCTTCCTTCGTTCAAGTTTATTGTTTATTTTAGATTTTTGTTTAATAAACTTATTAAGATTTAGTGTTCGAAGTTCAAGTTCATTATAGGCCTCATCACTTGAGTCATCGCTCAAGTGGTATTCATTTGTCCGGAGTTCCAAATCCTTCCTGTTCTTTGGAAGGTGATTTTGTTCATTATGTTCATCATGTGCATTATGCACCATTTCATATGTCATCAACGAACCAATTAGTTCTTTAAGTGGTAAGTTGTTTAGGTTTTTAGCTTCTTATATTGTAGTTCCTTTTGAATCCCACTTCTTAAAAAGAGAACGCAAAATCTTGTTTACGAGTTCAAAATCCGAAAAACATTTTCTAATAGCTCTTAAACTATTGACAACATCCGTGAAACGGGTGTACATGTTGCCTATAGTCTCGCTTGGTTGCATTCGAAAAAGCTCAAAATCATGCAATAAAATGTTAACTTTCGAGTCTTTGACTTTACTAGTTCCCTCGTGTGTAATTTCAAGTGTTTGTCAAATGTCAAAAGTCGTTTCGCACGTAGAAATCCAATTGAACTCATTTTTGTCCAAAGCACAAAATAAGACATTCATAGCCTTTGCGTTTAAAGAAAAATACTTCTTCTCCAAATCCGACCATTCATTCATCGGTTTAGAGGGAAGTTGAAAATTATTTTCAATGATATTCCATAAATCCAAATTCATAGAAATCAAGAAAACTCTCATTCGAGTTTTCTAATAAGTGTAGTCCAATCCGTTAAACAACGGTGGACGAAAGACCGATAAGCCCTCTTGAAAGCCATGAAGAGCCATTTCTCTCGGGTGTAAATCCGAAATGAGAAATATCGGGCTCTGATACCAATTGTTAGGATCAAGAGCACTAAGAGGGGGGGTGAATTAGTGCAGAGAAAAACCTTCTACGATAAAAATCGCGTTCGTTCAATAAAAGTGATTTCGGTAAGAAAGCTGATTCGTAAATCACTTTAACTTTTGATTAAGCGAGATGCAGTTAAAGCAAGGATATAAAGGCAGTTTGCAGTTATGATAGAAATCAAAACGTAAGCGCAAACTGAAATATGATGATCGTACGATAAAACTGATTTACGTCTAAACGCCGATTCGGAAAGTGCAAAGCTTGAAACCCAATCGTATATGCGCAGAAAGCAGTAAGCTTTTGAGGAGGTTTGCAGTAAAGATAATATGCTTAAAGTAAATGCAAACCAAGATTTAGAGTGGTTCGGTCAATCTTGACCTACTCCACTTTTGGCTTCCTCCACCGACGAGGTCACCGACGTCAACTAGAGGCCTTCCTTCAATAGGCGAAGGCCAACCACCCTTTTACAGTTTCACTCATTTTGACGGGCTTAGGAGACAACCCTTACAGAATTTTGTCTCCTCTCTTTAAAGCTCTGAACTTGGAAGAAAAGAGGGAGAAGAACTTTTGGCCTTTACAATAATTTTGAGCTCTAAAAATCATAGAACAAGATTAGGATTTCGGTGTATGTTGAGTGCTCTTTCAGTGCTGAATGGGTGGGGTATTTATAGGCCCCAACCCAGTTCAAATTTGGAGCTTAAAATTGTTAATTCCCAGAATTCCAGGATCTAGCGGTTGCATCTCCTAGCAGAGCTCGAAGACTGAGCCTTTGGGCGGTGCCACCTCCTGTCAGGGGTGGTTGCACCTCCTGCCAGAGCTCGAAGACCGAGCTCAGGCGGTGCCACCTCCTGACTGAGGCGGTTGCACCGCTCAGCCAGAGCTCGGAGACCGAGCCTAGACGGTGCCACCTCTTATCAGGGGAGGTTGCACCGCCCAGTCTCGCTCGGAGACTGAGCCCAGACGGTGCCACCACCTGGCTGGGGTGGTTGCACCGCCCAGTCTCGCTCGGAGACTGAGCCCAGACGGTGCCACCACCTGGCTGGGGTGGTTGCACCGCCCAGTCTCGCTCGGAGACTTAGCCCAGGCGATGCCACCTCCTGGCTTGGGCGGTTCAACCGCTTGGCAGAAATCAAGGTCCGAATGGGTTGATCCATTCGGCCCAATTTGGGTTTTTCAAGGGCCCAATTGCCCCAAGATTAAGTTAATGGGATCACCTCCCATTTCCAAATTAATCATTGTGCTAACTACAATATTTCCTACGACATTTACTGTAACTTGCTCCGGTGTGTCAATCGCTTCTTCCGGCGAGCATCCGGTGAACTTCCGTCGATCATCCGATGAACCCTCGGTGATGCTCCTACGAACTTCCGGCAAACTCCTGGACTTGACGATCCACTTGGCAAGCTCATGGACTTCTCGGATTTGTTCCCGCAGAACCTCCGACGACTGTCCGAACTTCCATCGAACTCTCGAACTCCCAACGTGATCATTGTCTTGACTCCGGCGTAACTCCTACTGCATGTCTTTCTTCTATCGTAGTTAATCCTGCACACTTAAAACAAAACTTTGATCAAGACAATTAATCCAAAGCAATTAACCAAGTTGTCCGACATGTCATTGGTCCCTCGACACTTCGTCCGATTCTTCGGCGCATCGTCCTCTCCTGCAGCCTATTGCCCAATCGGCCATTTGACTCCGCAACTCCAATATCCTTGGCACAATACCCACTCTTCTTAGCCCGATGCTCGAGTCCATGACCCGAAGCCTTCTATCGATACGTCGACCGATCCACCGGCCCGTCGTCCAATCTTCTGACATGTTCCTCCGGCACAACATGATTTTCCTACTTTAATTGTCTTATCCTGATCGAAGCATCCTACGTCACTCAAAACATAGATTAAATCATAAACATGTATCAAGTAGTTTCATCATCAAAATACGAGATTCAACACGTGCCAGGCACCAGAATGTCAATTCACGTTGTCATAATTGTCTAGATCGGAGTAGAGTTTTGGCTTGTGTGTGTAGGATTAACTATGATAATGATGAAGACATAAAGTGAAACAAAGTGTCGGAGCCAAGCGCGAAGGATTTGTTGCGAGTTCGAGAGTTCGACGGAAGTTCGAAGGTTCGTCGGGATTGCTGCCGGAACTAGCCGAGAATGAGTAGGGAGCTTGCCGAAGGGTTTTTCGGAAGCTTACTGGAAGGTTCGTTGGAAGTTCGCGGAGCTTGCCAAGAAAGATCAGAGCTTGCCGAA
The DNA here is from genome assembly GCF_036884655.1 of Musa acuminata AAA Group. NCBI lineage: Eukaryota > Viridiplantae > Streptophyta > Magnoliopsida > Zingiberales > Musaceae > Musa > Musa acuminata. Next base: position 12,612,057 of record NC_088347.1, on the reverse strand, counting down.
GAAGATCATTGGAACTCGCCAAGATCAAATCGCGAAGTCTAGGAGCTTGCTAGGAATCCACAGAATGGTTTTCGAGAGTTCGTCGGAAGACCGTCGGAAGTTCGCCGGAAGCTCACTGGAAAAAGTCTTGACTTACAGACTTTGTAATAGCTTAGGAAATGTCTTTAAATTCATAGTTAGCACATTAATTAGGGTTAGGATTAGGTGTTAATCCTATAACCCAAGTAGGGGCCAATTAGGCCCGAATTCGGACTAGTTTGGGCCAAGTTTGGAGCCCAACCAGTGAGCTGAAATAGTGTAGGCGGTGGCATCGCCCAGAACCTGAAAACTGAGCGGTGGCACCGCCCAACACCCGAGAGGTCGGGCGGTGGCACCGCTAGCCTCGGGAACCCAAGAGAACTCAAAATTTGGAGCCCAAATTTGAATCCTCTTGGGGCCTATAAATGTTACGATCAAGAACACTAAGAGGGGGGGGGGGGGGGGGTGAATTAGTGCAGCGGAAAACCTTCTACGATAAAAACTGTGTTCGTTCATTAAAAGTGATTTCGGTAAGAAAGCCGATTCGTAAATCACTTTAACTTTTGTTTAAGCGAGATGCAGCAAAGATATAAATGCAGTTTGCAGTTATGATTCAAATCCGATAGTAGGCACAAACTGAAATATGATATTCCCACGAAGAAACTGATTTACGTCTAAATGCTTATTCGTAAATCACTTGATTAGCCGAGATGCAGTTTAAGCAAGGATATAAAGGCAGTTTGTAGTTATGATAGAAATCAAAACATAAACGCAAACTGAAATATGATGATCGTACGAAAAAACTGATTTACGTCTAAACACTGATTCGGAAAGTGCAAAGCTTGAAACCCGATCGTATATGCGCAAAAAGCAATAAGCTTTAGAGGAGGTTTGCAGTAAAGATAATATGCTCAAAGTAAATGCAAACCGAGATTTAGAGTGGTTTAATCAATCTTGACCTACTCCACTTTTGGCTTCTTCCACCGACGAGGTCACTGACGTCAACTAGAGGCCTTCCTTCAATAGGCGAAGGCCAACCACCCTTTTACAGTTTCACTCATTTTGACGGGCTTAGGAGACAACCCTTATAGAATTTTCTCTCCTCTCTTTACAACTCAGAACTTTGAAGAAAAGAGGGAGAAGAACTTTTGGCCTTTACAATAATTTTGAGCTCTAAAAATCAAGAACAAGATCAAGATTTCGGTGTATGTTTAGTGCCCTTTCAGTGCTGAATGGGTGGGGTATTTATAGGCCCCAACCCAGTTCAAATTTGGAGCTTAAAACTGTCAATTCCCAGAATTCCGGGATCAGGCGATTGCACCTCCTGACTGGAGCGGTTGCACCGCCTGGTAGAGCTCGAAGATTGAGCCTTTGGGCGGTGCCACCTCCTGTCAGGGGCGGTTGCACCTCCTGCCAGAGCTCAAAGACCGAGCTCATACGATGCAACCTCCTGACTGAGGCGGTTGCACCGCTCAGCCAATGCTCGGAGACCGAGCCCAGGCGGTGCCACTTCCTATCAGGGGAGGTTGCACCGCCTAGTCTCGCTCGGAGACTGAGCCCAAGCGGTGCCACCTCCTGGTTGGGGCGGTTGCACTGCCCAGTCTTGCTCAGAGACTTAGCCTAGGCGGTGCCACCTCCTGGCTTGGGTGGTTGCACCTCCTACCAGAATTCAGGGTCCGAATGGGTTGATCCATTCGGCCTAATTTGGGTTTTTTAGGGGCCCAATTGCCCCAAGATCAAGTTAATGGGATCACCTCCCATTTCCAACTTAATCATTGTGCTAACTACGATATTTCCTAAGACATTTACTGCAACTTAATCATTGTGCGTCAATCGCTTCATCCGGCGAGCTTCCGGCGAACTTCCGTCGATCATCCGATGAACCCTCGGTGATGCTCCTATGGACTTCTGGCAAACTCCTGGACTTGCGATGATCCACTCGGCGAGTTCCGATGAGCTTCTTTGGCAAGCTCATGGACTCTCGGATTTGTTCCCGCAGAACCTCCGACGATTGTCCGAACTTCCGTCGAACTCTCGAACTCCCAACGTGATCATTGTCTTGACTCTGGCGCAACTCCTACTGCATGTCTTACTTTCATCATAGTTAATCCTGCACACTTATCTCAACATATAGATTTGATAACAAACGACAATTGACTTCATCATCAAAATCCGAGATTCAACAATCTCCCCCTTTTTTATGATGACAATCAATTGATAATGGAGTTAACCTTAACTCCCCCTGTCTATATGCCATACTTGAGATAAGTCATTTTTGAATTCAAAACCTTTGAATTCAAGAGATATATTGATAAGTTAAAATCATTTAAACTTATCAATACTCCCATCATGATTCCCATCATGATGTATCTCACTGAAGATGATGTCAAGGCTTGACATTCATTTTCAAATTTTACATTACAAGTTTGAATGATGGTAATAGTAGCAATTTATCATATTGTAAGATATCAACATGTAAATCTGCGAAGTAAGATTTTGATATCATTACATGATGCACACATTTCAAATGTTTTAGCAATTATTGCATTTCATCACATGGTAAGATATCAATAACGATGCAAGTTTTTTATTTGATATCTTGACCTGATACAAACAAGGCATAATGCAAATTATAGCAATCATAGCATCTCTTGGTGATGCAAGCATGGCATTAATACTCATATATTTCTCCCCCTTTGTCATCAACAAAAAGCATGGTAATTGTGAGACCAGGAGAACAATATAAGCAAATTTTAAGCATAAGTGTGATAGTCGTTCATGCCTTTACTAGGTTCAAGTTATTTTCCAATAGTAAGTGATAGGAAATCAATTGTACAAGCATGATATGTAGATCACTTTGAATACTTCTTCCTTTTTATTTGTTATAATCTTTTTGCATGAAGGAGGAAGGCCATTTGTGATACCAGCTATTAGTGAGTTTACTTTGAGTGAAGTTAAAACCCATGAGAGATTAAATCATGCTTCAGGTATCAAGATATGTATGTGAAGCAAACCTTTGCAAGTAAAAACACTATCATCCATATTTCAAGATGGAATTCATAAGTAGGAATCATTTCATCAAATCCATTTTAGAAAAATATTTTTCACATATAAGTGTATGAGAAAATCTGATTTTTAGGATACCAATTGTTAAGCGAGTCCAAACATGAAATAAACATTTTCATGCATTCGGACAAGACTATGCTACAGATTTTCAAATACAATCATGAAGACAAAACATGCTTATTGTTATAGAAATTTTTGTATTCAACACATAATTTCCAACATGTTATTTAGGCATGTAATGGCAATCAAGTGATTTGATCATTCAATAAAGTCTGAAAGATAATTGTAACTAGTTTATGTACTCGGACACATCAACATTCCTAATTCTCTTCTTATGAAATCAAATTGTTCTTCACTTAGAGGATTTGTAAAAATATCAGCTAGTTGATGTTTAGTATCAATGAATTCTATGATTATATCATGATTAGTAACATGATCTCGTATAAAGTGATGTCTAATATCAATATGTTTTGTTCTTGAGTGTTGTATAGGATTTTTCGTTAAGCATATTGCACTTGTGTTATCACATTTAATAGGAATATTTTTAAGATGAATTTTATAATCTTCTAAGGTGTTTTTCATCCATACAACTTGTGCACAGCATGCACTTGCTGCAATATATTCAGCTTCGGTTGTTGATAGAGCAACCGAGTTTTGTTTCTTAGATGACCAGGAAACAAGGGCATGTCCTAAAAATTGACATGTTCCTGATGTGCTTTTTCTATCTAGTCTACAGCCAGCAAAGTTCGTATCAGCATAAGCAATTAACTCAAGATTCTCTGATTTTGGGTACCATAATCCTAGATTTGTGGTACCATTAAGATATCTAAGTATTCTTTTAACTACTTTGAGATGAGATATCTTAGGGTTTAATTAAAATCTAGCACAAAGTCCTACACTGAACATGATATCTGGTCTAGTTGCAGTGAGGTAAAGTAAACTTCCTATCATACCCCTATAAGTTTTTTGATCGAAGCTTTCTCCACTTTCATCGATTTATAACTTAGTGGAGGTGCTCATAAGAGTGTTAATAGCTTTTGAGTTATTCATATTAAACTTTTTCAGCAAATTCATAGCATATTTAGTTTGACTAATAAAGATGTCATTGCTTAGTTGTTTGATTTGTAAGCCTAAGAAGAATGTTAATTCTCCCATTAAACTCATTTCGAATTCAAGACTCATAGTTTTAGCAAAAGATTCACAAAGAGATTCATTCGTAGAACCAAAGATAATATCATCAACATAAATCTGAACAATGAGAAAATTATTTTCAAAATTCTTGATGAACAATGTAGTATCATCCTTGCCTTTTGTGAAATTATTTTCAATAAGAAAAGAACTAAGTCTCTCATACTAAGCCCTCGGAGCTTGTTTTAAACCATAGAGAGCTTTAGTTAATCTAAACACATGATTATGGAGACTATTATTTTCAAATCCAGGAGGTTGTTCAACATAGACTTCTTCGGAAATAAAGCCATTAAGAAAAGCGCTTTTAACATCCATTTGAAACAACTTAAAATTATTACTACTAGCGTAGGCAAGGAGCATCCTTATGGCTTCTAATCGAGCCACAACAGCGAAGGTTTCTTCGTAATCGATACCTTCTTCTTGGTTGAAACCTTTGAACACTAATCTAGCCTTGTTTCTAACCACGATAACATATTCATCTTGCTTGTTTCTAAAAACCCATTTAGTACCAATAACTAAATGGTCATTTGGTCTAGGAACAAGCTTCCACACCTCATTTCTCTCAAATTGATTTAATTCATCTTGCATTGCGATAATCCATGAATCAGCTTTCTTGGCTTCGTCAACACATTTGGGTTCAATTTGGGATAGAAAAGCGGCGTTGGAACAAAAATTTTTAAGAGAAGAACGTGTTTGAACCCCCTTTGATGTGTCTCCTAAGATTAGCTCCTTAGGATGAGCATCTACATACTTCCAATCCTTGGGTAAGGATGTTTCGGAAGTGGATGCATCCAAGTTGCTAGTTGGAGACGGGGTTTCATTTAAATTCAAGGAATCAAAATTAACATCATCATCAAAATCATTTTTCCTGATTTCAGAAATCTCATTGAAGACAATATGAATGGATTCTTCAATAATTAAAGTTCTTTTATTGAAGATACGAAAAGCTTTAGAAACCGAAGAATAACCAAGAAAGATTCCTTCATCAGATTTAGCATCAAATTTTCCTAAGTTATCTTTTTCATTTAAGATAAAACACTTACACCCAAAGACTTTAAAATATGAAACATTGGGTTTTTTGTTATTCCATAACTCATAGGGAGTTTTGGTAAGTAAGGGTCTTACTAGAACTATATTCAAAATATAGCATGCAGTATTTACGGTTTTGGCCTAAAAATATTTGGGTAGGCTATGTTCATTCAACATGGTTCTTGTCATTTCTTGTAAATTTCGATTTTTTCTTTCTACTACTCTATTTTGTTGAGGATTTCTAGGAGTAGAGAAATTATGATTGTATCAATTGAGCTCACAAAATTCTTGGAAATCATGGTTTTGAAATTCACCACTGTGATCACTTCTAATTGACGAAATCATAGAACCCTTCTCATTCTGAACAAGTTTACAAAACTTGGTAAAATATCTAAAGCATTCATTTTTCTATTTTAAGAAGTAAGTCCATGTGTATATGCTATAGTCATCCACAATGACGAAGGCGTATTTGCTACCTCCTAGGCTTGATGTAGAGATTGGTCCGAACAAGTCCATATGGATCAATTGTAAGGGCCTAGAGGTGCTTATTTGATTCTTAGATTTGAAACTGCCCTTAATTTGTATACCTAATTGGCAAGCATCACATACATTATCTTTGATGAACTTGATATGAGGAATACCTCTTACAAGTTCTTTAGATGATATTTGAGTGATTAGTTTCATGCTAGCATAACCTAATCTTCTATGCCATAGCCAAGCATCCTCATTCAAAACCAAAAAACACATTTCATTACACAAATCATTGATGTCAATAGTGTATACGTTATTTTGTTTTAATGCAATCATAGACATGTTTTTGTGTGGTTTTTCAATGATGCAAGCATTAGACTCGAATCTGACAATATATCCTTTATCACATAATTGACTAATGCTCAAGAGGTTATGTTTTAAACCATCAACTAATAAAACATCTTCGATAAAGAAGTTGGATTTGTTACCTATGGTTCCTTTGCCAATGATTTTACCCTTGTTGTTGTCTCCAAAGGTGACATAGCCTTCGTCTATGCTAGTGAGCTTAGAGAATTGAGATGGATCTCCGGTCATATGCCTTGAGCATCCACTATCAAGGTACCATCTCTTGCTCCTAGCTTGTGATGGTATAGGTTTCTACAAGAAATGATGATTTTTAGGTACCCATTTGCTTTTGGGTGCCTCAAAAATAGATCTATATTGTTTATCATGTTGCATAGAATTTATCATGGTTCCGTTAGGAACCCAAATTAATTTATTCGGACTAATTTTCTTGAATGGACAATAATGCATTTTGTGTCCAAGTTTGCAACAAAAGTTGCATTTGCTTTGGTGTCGAACATGTAAGATGAGGCTTTTTATGAAGGTGGTTGGATTTTGGTGAGGACTTCTCACAAATCTGATTCCACTTCTTTTGGGAACGTGACCCTTGTTTACAAGGATCATGTTCAAGGACTTGCTACCAACCTCGAATTTCTTCAAGGTATCCTTAAGTAGCAAGTTTTTCTTTTGGAGAGTTTCTAGATCATGGCATTTTATGCATGAACCTAAACTATCATGATATTCAGTTTTTAACTTATCGAAATTACAAGTAAGACTATCATGCTCCTTTTTTAGCAATTTGTATTTTCTACTAATAATCTTGCATTCATCAAATAAGTCATGGAAGGCATTTAATAATTCATCAAATGATAAATCTGCATCTATTAAATTCGTTACCTCCTCTCCGATAGCCATTAAGGCGTAATGAGCAACTTGCTCGGTGTTGGACTCCTCTTCTTCGGACGCGCTCGAGTCATTCCACGTTGTTTTGAGTGCCTTCTTCTTGACTTGGGGACAATCACTCTTGTAGTGTCCCGGCTTCTTGCACTCATAGTAAATAACTTGGTCCTTCTTGGGTTCAAATTTATTTTTTGTTTCATTCTTAAACTTGTTTCTTTTAATGAATTTTTTAAAATTTCTTGTTAGAAGTGCCAAGTCATCGTCATAGTCCTCATCACTTGAGTTTTCTCTCAAGTGGTCTTCTGAAATTCTAAGCGCTATATCCTTCCTGTTCTTTGGAAGGATGTCTTCTTGCTCTTCATGAGCTTTGTAAGTCATCTCATAGGTCATTAATGACCCGATTAGTTCTTCAAGAGGGAAGTTATTTAGATCTTTCGCCTCTTGAATAGTAGTGACTTTAGGATCCCAACTCTTAGGAAGGGATCTTAGAATCTTATTTACGAGCTCAAAATCCGAAAAACTTTTTCCGAGTCCTTTTAGACCGTTGACGACATCCGTGAAACGAGTAAACATATCGCCAATAGTCTCACTCGGTTTCATCCGGAAAAGTTCGAAAGAGTGTAACAAAAGGTTGATTTTTGACTCTTTCACTCTACTTGTGCCTTCGTGAGTCACTTCGAGTGTATGCCAAATATCAAATGTGGTTTCACAAATCGAAACATGGTTAAACTCGTTTTTATCAAGTGCACAAAATAAGGCATTCATAGCCTTTGCATTAAGAGCGAAAGCCTTCTTCTCCAATTCATTCCAATCAATCATTGGAAGAGAAGACTTCGAAAATCCACTTTCGACAAGATTCCAAAGTTCAAAATCCATAGAAATAAGAAAGATCCTCATTCGGGTCTTCCAATAGGTGCAGTTCGTCCTATTGAACATGGGTGGACGTGTAATAGAGTGGCCCTCTTGGTTTCTGGCGTATGCCATCTCTCTTGGGTTTTAATTCGTTTGAGAGTTAACCCCGCTCTGATACCAATTGTTAGGATCAAGAGCACTAAGAGGGGGGGGGGTGAAATAGTGCAGCGGAAAACCTTCTATGATAAAAACTGCGTTCGTTCGTTAAAAGTGATTTCGGTAAGAAAGTCGATTCGTAAATCACTTTAACTTTTGTTTAAGTGAGATGCAGCAAAGATATAAATGCAGTTTGCAATTATGATTCAAATCCGATAGTAGGCGCAATCTAAAATATAATATTCGCACGAAGAAACTGATTTACGTCTAAATGCTGATTCGTAAATCACTTGATTAGGCGAGATGCAGTTTAAGCAAGGATATAAAGGCAGTTTGCAGTTATGATAGAAATCAAAACGTAAACGCAAACTGAAATATGATGATCTTACGAAAAAACAGATTTACGTCTAAACGTTGATTCGGAAAGTGTAAAGCTTGAAACCCGATCGTATATGCACAGAAACCAGTAAGCTTTAGAGGAGGTTTGCAGTAAAGATAATATGCTCAAAGTAAATGCAAACCAAGATTTAGAGTGGTTCGGTCAATCTTGACCTACTCCACTTTTGGCTTCCTCCACCGACGAGGTCACCGACGTCAACTAGAGGCCTTCCTTCAATAGGAGAAGGCCAACCACCCTTTTACAGTTTCACTCCTTTTGACGGGCTTAGGAGACAACCCTTACAGAATTTTCTCTCCTCTCTTTACAACTCAGAACTTGGAAGAAAAGAGGGAGAAGAACTTTTGGCCTTTACAATAATTTTGAGCTCTAAAAATCACAGAACAAGATTAAGATTTCGGTGTATGTTCAGTGCTGAATGGGTGTGGTATTTATAGGGCCCAACCCAGTTCAAATTTGGAGCTCAAAACTGTCAATTCCCAGAATTCCGGGATCAAGCGGTTGCACCTCCTGATTGGAGCGGTTGCACCGCTTGGCAGAGCTCGAAGACTGAGCCTCTGGGCGGTGCCACCTCCTGTCAGGGGCGATTGCACCTCCTGCCAGAGCTCGAAGACCGAGCTCAGGCGGTGCAACCTCCTGACTGAGGCGGTTGCAACGCTCAGCCAGTGCTCGGAGATCGAGCCAGGCGGTGCCATCTCCTGTCAAGGGAGGTTGCACCGCCTAGTCTCGCTCGGAGACTAAGCCCAAGCGGTGCCACCTCCTAGCTGGGGCGGTTGCACCGCCCAATCTTGCTCAGAGACTTAGCCTAGGCGGTGCCACCTCCTGGCTTGGGTGGTTGCACCTCCTGCCAGAATTCAGGGTCCGAATGGGTTGATCCATTCGGCCCAATTTGGGTTTTTTAGGGGCCCAATTGCCCCAAGATTAAGTTAATGGGATCACCTCCCATTTCCAACTTAATCATTGTGCTAACTACGATATTTCCTAAGACATTTACTGCAACTTGCTCCGGTGCGTCAATCGCTTCTTCCAGTGAGCTTCCGACGAACTTCCGTCGATCATCCGATGAACCCTCGGTGATGCTCCTGCGGACTTCCGACAAACTCCTGGACTTGCGACGATCCACATGGCGAGTTCCGACGAGCTTCTTTGGCAAGCTCATGGACTTCTCGGATTTGTTCCCGCAGAACCTCCGACAACTGTCCGAACTTCCGTCGAACTCTCGAACTCCCAACGTGATCATTGTCTTGACTCCGGCGCAACTCCTACTGCATGTCTTACTTTCATCGTAGTTAATCCTGCACACTTATCTCAACATATAGATTAGATAACAAATGACAATTGACTTCATCATCAAAATCCGAGATTCAACAATAAATACCCCTCAATTCTCAGTAGAGAACACAACCTTTTGAGAAAGCAATAGATTGAGATAAAAGTCTTAGAGAAGTCTGTAGCAAGTCTTGTTCTCAATTGCTTGAGTATTCACCTCCTTTCTCTTCAAAAATTTGTAAGAGTGTGAACCATTTGTAAAAGGTTGTAAGAGGGGTATTTGTTTTTCCCCTTCAAAGAGATTTGTTAGTGGAAATTGGGAGCCTCATTGAAGAAGGCTTCGCAAGTGGATGTAGGTCATTTGACCGAACCACTTTAAATTGGCGTGTTCTCTGGTTTGCATTTACTTATTGCTATTTACCTTACTGCAAACCTTCATACGTGCTTTACTTCCTCATTACTTTTGCTGCACACCTTTATGAATACACTTTCAAGTTAAGCACTTTCGAGTTCGATTTTTATCGTACGAAAGATTTTCCAAAATCGACGTTTTAATCCGTTGCACTAATTCACCCCCCCCCTCTTAGTGCCGCTCCGATCCTAATAGAAAGCATATGGGAGTGTAGAGAAAGCAGTAAGAAGGTCAAGTAGCTTGCAAGAAAGGTAAATTGCTCAAAACGAAATGCAAACTATAATTTAGAGTGGTTCGGTCATTATGACCTACATCAACTTTCGGATTCCTCCTCCGTCGAGGTTACCGATGTCCACTAATGGCCTTCCTTCAATAGGCGAAGACCAACCACCTTTTACATTGCTTTTTCCTTTTTACGGGTTTAGGAGATAACCCTTACAAGTCTCACACCTCTCTTGAATGATCTCAATATTTAGAAAGGAGGGAGGAGTCTAGTACTTTTTATAATACTTTAACACTCAAAAATTCAAGATTATGTCAATGCTTTCGTGCACTTTCATGCAGAAAAGGGTGGGATATTTATAGGCCTCAATTAGCTTCAAAATTGAAGCTAAAAAGTATCATATCCCCAAATTTCGGGGTATTGGCGGTACCACCGCCATTATTAGGTGGTACCACTGACTGACACTTGACACTAGGTGGTATGACCGCTTGACAAAGCTCGGAGACTAAGCTTTGGTGGTACCACCACCTAACAGGGGTGATACCACCGCTTAACAAGGGCGGTACCACCGCTTGACAAGGGTAGTACCACCGTTGGCAGCATTAACTGCCAACGGTACCATCGCCTAGTGTGGGCGGTACCACTGCCCAAACCACTTGGGAGACTAGGTCTCCTAGGCGGTACCACCACTGCCCATGATTTTATGTGCTGAATGGGTTGTTCAATCCGACTCGATTCAGTCATATTAAGGGTTCAATTGGCTCTAATTAAATTAGTAGGATTACCTCCCAATTCTAACTTAATTTTTGGTATAACTATAATAACTAAGACATAATTAAAGCACTCTTATTCCAGTATGTGAATTGCTCTTCCGGCGAACTTCCGATGAACTCCAAGTAATGTTCCGACAGACTCCCAGCAAGCTCTTGGACTTTATGATGATCTTCTTGGCGAGTTCTGATGAGTTTCTTTGGCAAGCTTTTGGACTTCTCGGTTAGTTCCGACAGAACTTCTGACGAGCGTCCGGACTTCCGACGAACTCTTGAACTCTTGAACTCTCAACGAGATCTCGATCTTGACTCCGGCACAACACCTGCTTTATGTCTTACTACTATCGTAGTTAATCTTGCACACTTTTCTCAACATATAGATTAGATCAAATAATTTACAATTGATTTCATTATCGAAATCCGAGATTCAACAAAAAGAAACGTATACATCCACATTTATAGAATTCCACCCCTTAGTAGGACTTGGTCTCCTAATCAAAATAACAAATCTCAATTAGACTCTTAGCCAAATAGAAGGCCTAACTGATTCCTACTAGAACTATAAAATTCAAGAGAATATTGTTAGGATCGGAGCAGCACTAAGAGGGGGGGGTGAATTAGTGCAGTGGATTAAAACTTCGGTTTTAGAAAATCTTTCGTACGATAAGAACGGAACTTGAAAAGCTTAATCTTGAAAGCGTATTCTTAAATATGCGTAGCAAAAGTAATAAGGAACTAAAGCATATAAGAAGGTTTGCAATAATGTAAATTGCAATAATGAAATGCAAACCAAGGATCACGCCGATTTTAGAGTGGTTCGGTCAAATGACCTACTCCACTTGCGAGGCCCCTCTTCGATGAGGCTCCCACCTTCCACTAGCAAGTCTCTTGAAATGGAAGGGTAAATACCCCTCTTACAACTCTTTACAAGCGGTTCACTCTCTTACAAATTTTTAGCAAGAAAGAATGAGGTGAACACTAGCAAATTGAAAACAAGACTATCTAAGACTTTTCTAGGGCCTTTCTCTCAAACACTTGCTGCTCAAAAAGTTGTTTTCTCAGCTGAGAATACAGGGGTATTTATAGGCCTCAAGAGGATTCAAATTTGATCTCCAAAATTTGAATTCCCTTGAGTTCCCGAGGCTGGCGGTGCCACCGCTTGTCGACCGTTGCACTGGCGGTGCCACCGCCTGTCCGTGTCAGGCGCTGACAGTGCTTGGCGGTGCCACCGCCTAGCTCAAGCGGTGCTACCGCCCAGCTCTCGGGCACTGGGCGGTGCCACCGCCCAGCTCAGGCGGTGCTACCGCTTATAGTGTTTTCAGCCCAACTACAGTGTTTTCAGCCCACTAGTTGGGCTTCAATCTTGCCCCAAACTAGTCCGAACTTGGGCCCAATTGGCCCCTACTTGGGTTATAGGATTAACACCTAATCCTAACCCTAATTAACATGCTAACTACGAATTTAAAGACATTTTCTAAGCTATTACAAAGTCCGTAAGTCAAGACTTCTTCCGGCGAGCTTCCGGCGAACTTCCGACGGTCTTCCGATAAACTCTCGGAAACCATTCTGCGGACTCCCGGCAAGCTCCTAGACTTCACGATTTGATCTTGGCGAGTTCCAACGAGCTTCTTTGGTAAGCTCCGATCTTTCTCGGTGAGCTCCGCGAACTTCCAACGAACCTTCCGGCGATCTTCCGAAAAACCCTTCGGCAAGCTCCCTACTCATTCTCGGCTAGTTCCGGCAGCATTCCCGACGAACCTTCGGACTTCCGTCGAACTCTCGAACTCCCAATGAATCCTTCGCGCTTGACTCCAGCACTTTGTATCGCTTTATGTCTTCATCGTTATCGTAGTTAATCCTGCACACACAATCCAAAACTCTACTTCGATCTAGACAGTTATTACAACGCGAATCGACATTCCGTTGCCCGGCACGTCATTGGTTGGCACTTCGTCCGATTCTTCAGCGCATCGTCCTCTCTTGCAGCTTGTTGCCCAATCGGCGGTTGACCTCCGCAACCCCGATATCCTTGGCGCAATTCCGCTCTCCTTGGCCCGATGCCCGACGTCCGAAGCCTTCTGCCGTCCAATATCCTAACGTGATCTCCTCCGACGCAACGTCAATTCCTCATGCGTCAACTGTCTAATCCTGATCGAGTAGACCTGCATCACTCAAAATGCAGTTAAACATCTAAACACAATCAATTAGTTTCATCATCAAAATCCGAGATTCAACAATCTCCCCCTTTTTTATGATGACAACTAATTGATGACTATTGGAGTTAACTTTAACTCCCCGGAGTTTAACCAAACTCCCCCTATCAATATGCCATTGATAGAACACTTGGATTATCCCAAATCCAAGTAACATTCATCATATGTTATGAAAAACATTTAAACCATCATGCAAATATAAAATATTCAATTCAATGCATGAAGTCATCAATATACTTCTCCCCCTATGTCATCAACAAAAAGGAGAAGTACCTACTCTTATGTGTTGGTAATATAAATTCAACTCACTGCATGAAAACCATAATATTAAGTTTTATCATCATGCAGTTTTGAAGCTAGAAAATTTAGCAAGTAATGCATCATGCTTAGGACATTCAAGCTATCAAGTTTTAGATATGCAAGTTTTACAGCATACAAGATAGCACTTTTGGTAATGTTCAAGATAGTAAGTTCTACATCATGCAAGCTAGCAATATTGAGATGTTCAAGAAAGCAACTCTTGCTTCTTGAAATATGCAAATTTGTCAAGTTTTGCTAGATGTGCAAGTTAGCATTTTTGCCTCTTAAGATAGGAAAGATAGCACATTTGCTTCTTTTGAGATAGCAACTTTTTGCTTCTCTTTAGACTACAAGCTAGCAATTTTTACGATATGTAAGTTTCAATAATATACAAGCTAGCAAAAATGCCAAACTAGCAAGAGATAATGTTTTACATGAGGCAAGCAAACAATTTGGCAAATGTTACATTTGCATCTTCTCTTTTGAGAAATGCAATTTTTGCTTTCATCTTGAATTGTGCAAGCTATTTAGTTTGCTTCTTTTCACGATGTCAACGCTAGAAATTCTTGCTCCCCCTTTGTCATTGTCAAAAAGAAGGGAAGACCCTTATATCAATTTTCATATTATGACAAAGGTAAGTATCATTCTTATTTGTGCATCATTATATATATTCAAAACATACACAATTTCAATAACCTTATTTTTCATGCACGATACCGAAAAATAAATCAATCATCATTAATAAGCATATCATACATGATACTCAAACACTGAAATTTCCAAGCATTTCAATCATTGTTTCAATCATCACTATAACTCATCATGCACAAAATGTAAAATCATCTAACATGATACAAACATTTATTTTCAAAATGTTTATCACTATTTTCATGTATGATAATAAAATATTCATGATGCATATATCATCACAATACAAAGCAATTGCATGCATAATTTCAAATTATAAACATTTCAAATCATGAAGATATTAACTTGTCAAATTTCATCCGATCATTCATGATTATAACTTTTCATTTGTATATAAAATAATATCAAGAGTATTTCATGCATAATTTTAATCACCACATAAGGAATATCAAGAAGAAAGTAATTGGGTGATGCGATAAACATTTCATGAATACAAGGAATTGTATAGAAATCATATCATGAAAGATTAGAACATATGAATACCAAAAGATAGGATTTTTTGAAAAACCTACTCATAAATAATCAAAAGAAAATCTTAGGAGATCGAATAATGAAAAAATCTTGATTCATAATAAATCTTAATTTGTAAATATCACGGAATCAAGATCATGATTTTGAATAAAACTCATTCAAATTCAAATCATCCAAATCATCAAAATCTCAACATTTCTTTCAAGAGATTCAAAATGGCATAGATAGTTTTAATGGTCTCTTAGGTAGAAATCAATCAGATAGAGGATTACATTTCATTTTTATAAATTTCTATTCATGTGATTTGCTTCTTATGAGCATGCCTTAGTCTTTATATGCCAAATCAATATAAGCATTAAAGTTCAAGATGTAAAGGCAAAATCTTATAAGACAACTCATTTATAAAATATTCATCATGTTTATTTTCATGAGATTCATAAGATTGGTAAAATAAATTCATTAATCTCAATAGAATAGAAAATTCATTTCCATTTCATACAATTGATTTCACGTGAGAGTGTTCAAAGTCTTTTTGTGAAAACATTGTATCATCATTTAAAGTCAAAACATAAGTTTCGTCATAAAGTCGTTAAGACCAAACACATCAAAAATAAAACATCATGATATCAAAATACACATGCATGGATTAATCCTAAGCATTATCACATATCATATAACTATAATCCATAATGTTGCATACATCATTCAACATTTCAAAAACATAACATGCATGAAACCTTATCAATATACTTTTCATGATCAATTTTTTTAATTTTTCAAAGATGCTAAAAAGAGAAACATGATATAATTTTTGAAAAATAATTTTTATTTTCTATTCCTACTATCTAAATTAGGCACTCATGAAAAACTTCAAGTAATTTCAAAACAATTCAAGAGAGTTGAGTTACTTACCTTGTAGTCGAAGCCCGTCAAAGCCCAATTCGCCGTTTCACATTTGGAAGTTCTTGATTCATCCTTGGGTGCCTTTCTTTTCTTTGGCCTTTTCCTCCGTTCAAGTTCATTGTTCATTTTAGATTTTTGTTTAATGAACTTATTAAGAGTTAGTGTTCGAAGTTCAAGTTCATCATTGTCCTCATCACTTGAGTCATCGCTCAAGTGGTATTCATTTGTCCGAAGTTCCAAATCCTTCCTATTCTTTGGAAGGTGGTTCAAGTGTTCATTGTGTTCATCATGTGCATTGCGCACCATTTCATATGTCATCAATGAGCCGATAAGTTCTTCAAGTGGCAAAATATTTAAATCTTTTGTTTCTTGTATTGCCATAACTTTTGATTCCCAAACTTTAGAAAGTGATCGTAAAACTTTACTAACAAGTTCAAAATTCGAGAAACATTTGCCAAGAGTTTGTAAACCATTGACGACATCCGTCAAACGGGTGTACATGTTAACAATGGTTTCGCTCGGCTTCATTTGAAAAAGCTCGAAATCATGCATTAAAATGTTAACTTTCGAGTCTTTGACTCTACTAGTTCCCTCGTGTGTGATTTCAAGTGTTCGCCAAATATCCAAAGCCATTTCGCACGTAGAAATCCGATTGAACTCATTTTTATCCAAAGCGCAAAATAAGGCATTCATAGCCTTTGCGTTTAAAGAAAAATAATTCTTCTCCAAATCCGACCATTCGTTCATCGGTTTAGAGGGAAGTTGAAAACCATTTTCAACAATATTCCATAAATCCAAATTCATAGAAATCAAGAAAACTCTCATTCGAGTTTTCCAATAAGTGTAGTCCAATCCGTTAAACAACGGTGGACGAAAAACCGATAAGCCCTCTTGAAAGCCAGAAAGAGCCATTTCTCTCGGGTGTAAATCCGAAATGAGAAATACCGGGCTCTGATACCAATTGTTAGGATCGGAGCAGCACTAAGAGGGGGGGGTGAATTAGTGCAGTGGATTAAAACTTCGGTTTTAGAAAATCTTTCGTACGATAAGAACGAAACTTGAAAAGCTTAATCTTGAAAGCGTATTCTTAAATATGTGCAGCAAAAGTAATAAGGAACTAAAGCATATAAGAAGGTTTGCAATAATGTAAATTGTAATAATGAAATGCAAACCAAGGATCACGCCGATTTTAGAGTGGTTCGGTCAAATGACCTACTCCACTTGCGAGGCCCCTCTTCGATGAGGCTCCCACCTTCCACTAGCAAGTCTCCTGAAATGGAAGGGTAAATACCCCTCTTACAACTCTTTACAAGCGGTTCACTCTCTTACAAATTTTTAGCAAGAAAGAAGGAGGTGAACACTAGCAAATTCAAAACAAGACTATCTAAGACTTTTCTAGGGCCTTTCTCTCGAACACTTGCTGCTCAAAAAGTTGTTTTCTCAGCTGAGAATAGAGGGGTATTTATAGGCCTCAAGAGGATTCAAATTTGATCTCCAAAATTTGAATTCCCTTGAGTTCCCGAGGCTGGCGGTGCCACCGCTTGTCGACCGTTGCACTGGCGGTGCCACCGCCTGTCCGTGTCAAGCGCTGACAGTGCTTGGCGGTGCCACCGCCCAGCCCAAGCGGTGCTACCGCCCAGCTCTCGGGCACTGGGCGGTGCCACTGCCCAGCTCAGGCGGTGCTACCGCCTATAGTGTTTTCAGCCCAACTACAGTGTTTTCAGCCCACTAGTTGGGCTTCAATCTTGCCCCAAACTAGTCCGAACTTGGGCCCAATTGGCCCCTACTTGGGTTATAGGATTAACACCTAATCCTAACCCTAATTAACATGCTAACTACGAATTTAAAGACATTTTCTAAGCTATTACAAAGTCCGTAAGTCAAGACTTCTTCCGGCGAGCTTCCGGCGAACTTCCGACAGTCTTCCGATAAACTCTCGGAAACCATTCTACGGACTCCCGGCAAGCTCCTAGACTTCACGATTTGATCTTGGCGAGTTCTAACGAGCTTCTTTGGTAAGCTCCGATCTTTCTCGGTGAGCTCCACGAACTTCCAACGAACCTTCCGGCGATCTTCCGAAAAACCCTTCGGCAAGCTCCCTACTCATTCTCGGCTAGTTCCGGCAGCATTCCCAACGAACCTTCGGACTTCCGTCGAACTCTCGAACTCCCAATGAATCCTTCGCGCTTGACTCTAGCACTTTGTATCGCTTTATGTCTTCATCGTTATCGTAGTTAATCCTGCACACACAATCCAAAACTCTACTTCGATCTAGACAGTTATTACAACGCAAATCGACATTCCGTTGCCCGGCACGTCATTGGTTGGCACTTCGTCCGATTCTTCAGCGCATCGTCCTCTCTTGCAGCTTGTTGCCCAATCGGCGGTTGACCTCCGCAACCCCGATATCCTTGGCGCAATTCCGCTCTCCTTGGCCCGATGCCCGACGTCCGAAGCCTTCTGCCGTCCAATATCCTAACGTGATCTCCTCCGGCGCAACGTCAATTTCTCATGCGTCAACTGTCTAATCCTGATCGAGTAGACCTGCATCACTCAAAATGCAGTTAAACATCTAAACACAATCAATTAGTTTCATCATCAAAATCTGAGATTCAACAAATATATTCTTTATATTAGTTTAGGACCTAGAGAATTCAGGAAATTCTAACAATTTGCTAAAAAATTATAAGATGCGAGTGTTTATCATTAAATTTCTTATGTCAATGATCTTAAAATATTATATACATGGCATGATATATACTCACCTAAATAAGACTATAAAGGCTTATACTTACTAAGTAATTATTTATCATTGATTTTATTTTATAAGTAAAGATACTAGTACTCTCCCTAGGTCGGGAAGTAAGCACGTGCGACCCTATGCTAGTGTAGATATAGACAATAACCTAAGGGCGTTTATATATGTATAACTTTTATCATATTTTGTTCGTATATTTTTATTTTAGTTATAGATTATATATTATAATTATGTACATGTGTTAAATTCAGGAGAAATCTTATTATTTTATTTAGTAAATTAATATATTTTACTTTAAGATCATCTATATTTCTATTCATAATAGTAAAAAAATTTAAAAAAATAATATTCTACTATATATAGTATTTCATGTAGACAATGAAATATTGTACATTGTATATATAGTATATACCGGTTTAATTTTATATCATAAGCATTTGAAAATAATGATCTAATAATGAATATTTCAAAAAAGGATAGTGGGAAATTGGTATAGATGGGTTAAGCCAAAAAAAAAAAAAAAAACATCTGCTTCTGAGATTAATTGGATGAGTCATTTTGATTTATTGTTGGGCTAAATCGGTAAAAGATGGATAAATTTACCGAAAAGTTAAAAAATATTTCAAACCGATGACGACTTTGCGGCTGCGGCGATGTATGCCGCTGTTGGGCCTCTCGCGTCTCGCGTCGCGTGTTAAGCCCACGTGGGAAATTGTGCACGTCTAGTCAAGGAGGAGGCAGCCGAAAACCCACCGACTTTGGCGGGAAAGAATATAATAGGGGGAGATGGGAAACCACGTGGTATGGAGACGGCGGTGCGGGTCCCACCTTCACGATTAGATGCGCACTCAGGTTACCGGAACCCTATCACGGAGCTCTTGCACGCCGACTCTTCTAAGCGTATATATAGGGGGACGGCTTGCCACGCGATGTTTTTTCTCTGACGACGCCCAGTCTAATCCTCGCATCTTGATGCGCGCCCTTTCATCCTGTCGTGTCCTCTAGTCATCAGACGTGAACCAGCGGGCCCCCAAACAGCAAAAAGGACGGCGAGAGGCTTTCCCCTCGTGACTCTGCTCGCCGTGGCGAAGGCCGACTCGTTCCTTGCTGACTAAGCAAGACACGACTTCCTTTTCGTTTCGCAACTCGATGCTACGTCCTTCAATCGAGTTACGACTCCTGGAGCGATCTTACTACGCGCCTCGACATCGTCGTACCAAGTCGTGTACTGTGTTCGTTACAACTGTTCTTGATGCATCTCCCACTCCATCACGTCAATCCCAATACGTCCTCACGATTAAATTTAACAGACGACAACAAAAAGGACACAAAAGCTCCCGTTCTTCCTCGTCTCGCCAGCCCTCCTCTTCGCCGCTCCCTCCAAATGGCGGAGCTCAGAGAACGGCTCCTCCCACGAAAGCCCTCCGTCGCCGCTGTCCCGCTCCCCTCGACAGCCGCCCGCGAGTCCCCCCCCTGCTGCCGCCCCCTCTTCCAAGGTGTCGACTTTTCCGAGCTCAAGAAGCGGGGGCAGAGCCTCCGCTCGTGGATCCGCGTCGACGCAGCCACGGGCGGATCGCAGGTGATCGAGGTCGATAAGTTCACCATGATGCGGCGCTGCGACCTCCCCGCCCGTGACCTTCGCCTCCTCGACCCCGTATTCATCTACCCGTCCACCATCCTCGGCCGGGAGCGGGCGATCGTCGTCAACCTCGAGAAGATCCGATGCATCATCACCGCCGACGAGGTGCTCCTCCTCAACTCCTTCGACGGCTACGTCCTGCAGTACGTTGTTGAGTTGCAGCGCCGCCTCGCTGCCGGCTCGAGAGACGCCCTCGACGGCGGCACGCCATCGCCTGATTACCTGCCGTTCGAGTTTCGAGCCCTCGAGGTCGCGCTCGAGGCCGCCTGCACCTTCCTGGACGCTCAGGTATGGTCTTCTCTGTCCTGCTCTGTTTTGGATTCAGTACTAGGGCTTCTATGAATTGTGTGGTGTTTGATCTCCATAATCTATTGCTTTCAATCTTGTATTTTCATTGCTTCAACATCTATGACTTTGAGACGATATGGAGCTGCCCAAAATTGCTAACCGTGGTTAAGAATAGGTTTTTGAGATCGCTCTACAGTTGATAGACAGGTAGCTTCTGATGTTACTGGATGCAGAATTGATGTCGTATGGGAACGAATTTGTCGGTCTTTGCTAGGGCATTAAATTGGTTTTGATGAGGATTTCTTCATAACCATTCACTTGTAGATCTGGTAGATGATGCATCAAGTAAAGAGTGACATTTATACGATACCAAAAATAATTGCTCATGAGAATATTAAAATGGCACTAAAATGTTGTTATATAAAGTTTCTTCATCTACCATTCACTTGTAGAAGGAAAGTAATTCCAGGGTGTGGTAAATGATAGCATGAAGTAAAGAATGGGTTCAATGCACAACCTAAAAGAAATAGTTATATTGATTCAGTCTGGAGGAGTGTGTTAGATTCTTTGTTCTCACAGCAAGTAATGGAATTGTATGTGCTAGAAAGGAGGAATCTGGTGTTGCACACCTTATTTGATCAATTGACTGATGGACCATCACAGGCTTATACCTACTAACAAATGCTAGATCTCTTGCTTTAGCTAGTGAACTGTGCTATCTTTCTCAAGTTTGGTTCAACCACAGAAGTTCAGCATTTGAAACTCGGCAGTGGGTGGTTCCAAAGTTTTTGGGTAAATTCTCCTAGGTAGGAGCTTCCTTCCATTTCTTTCATAGAAAAAGTAATATCATTGATAAAATAAGTCCAAACAAACTATATCTTGTCTTCTTTATCCATTAATTAGAACAAAACTATGTTTTGAGTTGAATGACACTGTCAAAACTATGTTTTATGACAACATTTTAAACAACAAAGTTCTATTATGGAAATGATGAACTCAAAGGTTAAGTGACACCCACTAGTTGCATATCCTTGCTCATCCAACCTGTGTGCTTGTTACTATCTTTATCTTCTCTAAGATGCACAAGGATTGGGAAATTCTGATCAACTAATTAGGATCTTGCTCATATCAAATCTACACCATTAAACGATACCCTTGGCTTGCATCAATGATTGATGTTACAAAATTGTAATTCTGAAGGCCCTGTGTTTGATTTCAAAAACTAATGTGAAGGGTCCGTTGTTGACATATATCACTAAAACACAAAAGTTCCTTCCGATCCCTGTAACAGTTAGGACGTTCCAACTTACAAACTCCCACCATATCTTGTTGCTCTCCATTTTATTGTTACTAAATCAAGTAGATAATAAATAAGAATAAGAAAAAAGGATAAAAGTGGGGATTCCTTGCAGACTTTTTCCCCATATATGGAAACAGAGGACAACTTTATGAATGCTAGGAGGTTTTTCTCTATATTCTGTTATATCATTTTTCTACATGATTATTGTTCTTTCAAGTGAAAAGTTCTGCTCAAGTTGATCATGCCTGTCCTCCTTCCTAAAAAATGATGACTATTTAACCTGGTCCTACTATATATGTAGATGAATGAAAACCAATTCTTTTGTTAGAACCACTTGTTTCTATAGCCTCTATTAGTTATATGACCACATAAATCCATTTGAGGCAATATCTAGCTCATCACTGTACCTGAGTAACTTCACTTTGAAATAGCATCCTTCTAAAACAGAATATACTGATATCCATGACCAATTCTATCTACAGATTCACCCATATTGGAAAATGATGATACATTCAGTTCAAGCATGCTTGTAATTTCATTACCAATTTACTCTAGAGATGGTTTCATTATTCAACTGAACATCAATCACAGATAAAGTACTTATTATTGAAGTTTAGTGCATCTAAACTAGTTGGTATTTGTGCTTTTGATATTCCTCCAGATTATATGAACTAAAATTGTGCATTAACCAGGTACTGTTTTGATGACCTACTTTTCTATTATTATCTTACTGTATGAAAATCTCTTCATCCTAGTCTGGCCACTTACATGATCTGAATTGGTTCTAATTTTCCTTCTCTTTCTTTTGTCCTGCATTTGGTTTTTCTGTTGTTGTACATATTTAGTTATCTTTTCCTGTATTTTTTTGGAACTTTACTAATGTCATTAATTGTGGTACTTACATTAAGCAATGAAATTGCATACAAATGAATCATCTACACATTTTTTAGGCTTCGGATCTAGAAATAGAGGCATACCCCTTGTTAGATGAATTAACCTCAAAGATCAGTACTCTTAACTTGGAACGGGTGCGTCGCCTAAAAAGCAGGCTTGTCGCTTTGACTCGGAGAGTTCAAAAGGTATTCCAACAAATTATCAATGTAGTTGTCTTTTCCAGCCCTGCTGCTTATTGACCAACTTGTTGTAGGCTAGAGATGAAATTGAGCAATTGATGGATGATGATGGTGACATGGCCGAAATGTATCTCACAGAGAAGAAAATGCATATGGATTCATCACTTGATGGTGATCAATCTTTACATGGGTCCAGTTCTGCTGGGGATGGAGTATCAGTTTCTTCTCCAGTTTCACCTGTTTCACCACCAGAATCTAGGAAGCTCGAGAAGACCTTAAGCCTTTCGAGGAGCAGATTTGAGAGTACAAAATGTTCTGACAGCACTACCGAGAACATAGAGGAGTTGGAAATGTTGTTAGAGGCTTACTTTGTGGTCATTGATAGCACCCTGAATAAGCTGACTTCAGTAAGCACTGTAATTTTTCTATATTTATCATCTCATCATGAGTTTGAGAATCTGAAGAGTTTTGTTTCTTGCACAGCTGAAGGAGTATATTGATGACACAGAGGATTTCATCAACATCCAGCTGGTAATTTCTCCTTTTACCTAATGTTTGTGATCAGAGATAGTAGTTGCTTTTCTCTGTTTGTAAGAAACATTGATAGGTCTATTAATTGTGTTATACCGCTATTTCATAAATTACTGGTATGAGTTTGTTAGTGTTAATGGAACATTAATGCTGATCCAATTTCTCCTTTTACCTAATGTTTGTGATCAGAGATAGTAGTTGCTTTTCTCTGTTTGTAAGAAACATTGATAGGTCAATTAATTGTGTTATACTGCTATTTCATAAATTACTGGTATGAGTTTGTTAGTGTTAATGGAACATTAATGCTGATCCATCACCAACAAAAATATAGAAATGGAAAAGAAGAAAAAGAAATCTTTTTGCAAGCTAATGCCATTATTTTCTATGCTACAGCTTAAAGCGACCTTAATAAAAATTACGTCTATATAGTTGGACTTATACTTTAAGATCCTGCCTTGGAGAAAACTCATCATTGATATAAATCTAACAATTCTTTTGCCACAAGACTTGCCTATGCAGTAGCAGGAATGATTTAATGCCACACGTATCAGGAATGATTTAATGCAATGCGTATTTTTAATAGCATTGTGCCTTTGCCATTTCATGAAAAATATTAATCTAATCTCTTGTAGATAAACCATTGATAATATGAATCTAATAATCTCTTTGCTGTCAGACCTGCTTTACAGTAATGGAAACGACAATAAATGCATGTATCTCAAAAAATACTGTGCTTTCGGTATTTCATGGAAGAATATCTGTTAATCTAGTAAAGGATGCACGTACAGAGTTTATTTTGGTAGGTAGAACTTTGACTTGCCTGACAAGGATGGAAGCTATGATGACTGTAAGTGCAGCAAAATCTTGATTTTGACTGATGTCAACATCATCAGTATGGGTTTAGGTCCTTCCTATAGAAAGCTAGGTATCCTTATGAATTATGAATTACACTGAGAGCTAACTTCACAAAGTTAATAGCCAAAGGAACATCTAATGCATCAGTGACCAAGTTTATTGTTTGACAACTTCTTTCCCTAATCTGAGAACAAACCAATAGATTTTTCCTGTTTAACCTGCAGCCTAGAATTACATCTTTTTCTCAAATAACTTGCATTGATCTGGTTGGCACTTTGGTGGTAATAGGTATTCCTTTCTCCTTCAGTAGGGATTAGTCTGAATAATGTGTTTTGGAACATCACACATAAAATTGACTTTTAGCTAGTCATAAGACAACATAAGAAAGATGGTTGTCTAAATTGATTTGCCACAGGAGGACTTACCAGAGGAAGATATAGTTTGTGGATGCTTAAACATTTATCCTGAGTTGTAAGTAGGCAATATTCAGCATTGGATTTGCCTCGAGGAAGGTATTTTCCCAAGTTTTCTTGAAGCCTTTATCATGATACATAAGTGAATTGACATCTAGAGATCCTGCAGTATCCAGCACTTTGGTGAGAACAAAGTTTATTGTCCTTCGTACTGGATACTGCTTGCAATTTCCTAGAGCAGTTATGCTTTTTTGGCACTAATTTTGTAATCTTCCAATGCTAAAATATCCTAATACTGATAGTTAGCTTAGTATATGTTCTTCAGTCATAACATGCTTTGACTTTGTAAATTTGTATGGTAAACTCCATGGAAGTGGTGATGATCCAAACCATCAGGTATAGACAAGTTGTGGAATTGTATCTTCCATGGTGTGAAGTCTTATTAACTGTTCTCAAGTATTTTGGCCTCATAAATTTTAATTGACAAAATAAATAGTTTATCAACTAAGCACTGTTGAAAGACACTAAAGCACACTACTTAGACGGTATCAACTGAAGCATCAGGGATGGCAAGATAATAAATAGTTTACATGGGAAGCATCCGTCAGTTTTGTTGCTTAAATGCCTTAGTTACCTTGAATTATTGATTTGGTAAAATTTCTCGGATTTTATTCTTTTGCAGCTGACTTTGATCTCTTTTTCCTTCAGGATAATGTCCGGAATCAATTGATCCAGTTTGAGTTGCTACTAACGACAGCGACGTTTGTTGTTACCATATTGGGGGTTGTTGCAGGAATATTTGGCATGAACTTTGAGATAGCCTTATTTAAAGCCCCATCAGCATTCCAGTGGGTGCTAATGATCACTGGAGTAAGCAGTGTAATCATTTTCTCTTTGTTCCTGTATTATTTCAAGTATAGAAGATTAATGCCCTTATAAGTAGTCAATTGCGGTCGGAGAGTGAAATCTCATCTCAAGCATTATGCTGTGCATTATTACGGTAAAAATGAAGTAATAGGCCATTATTTTATTATCTTGTCCCATTATGTATGAAATTCAGTATTTTTGCGAGAATCAAAGAAATATTTGGAATAATATTAGATCTTAGTGATAGGAAAAATTTATTCGATAGAATTATCTTTTGTCATGACAGTGTTTTTGGCATGATTTTCAAAATGGGCATGGATGGTTGTGCTTCTTAGTTGGCTTTCGGCAACTATTTACACATGATTATGACTGGTTGTAGGTTGATATACAATTTGTTAGGATCGAGAGCACTAAGAGGGGGGGGTGAATTAGTGCAGCGGAAATCTTACAGCGATTAAAAACCAAAAGCTGCGTTCGTTCAAAAACTATTATGATGCAAAAGCAAATTCTCAGTTTGTATCTAAGTGCAGTTTGCGTCTAAGCGCAGATTGCATCTAAACTTTGAAACTCGTTTGTATACTCGCAGAAGGCAGTATGCAGTTGAAATCAAGACGTAAACGTGAACTGAGATTCTGATGATTGGGCGAGGAAAGCCGATTTACGTCTGAATGCAGTTTTACGTCTAAATGTTAAAACTCGTTCGTAAAATTGTAGAGGACAGTTTGCAGTTATCAATAGGATCAAAATGTAAGTGTAAACTGCAAAGAAGCTCGTTCGTAAAAGCACGGAAGACAGTTCTGCAGAATCAAACGTAAACGTAAACTGTAATGTACGAAAATACGAATTTACGTCTGAATGCAGATTCGGAAGAACAGCACTTAGAACTTGTTCGTGAAAGCGCAGAGAGCAGTAGTAATGAAGGAGGTTTGCAGTAATGATAAAGTGCTCGAAAATAAACGCAAACCAGAGATTTAGAGTGGTTCGGTCAGCCTTAACCTACTCCACTTTTGGCTTCCTCCACCGACGAGGTTGCCGACGTCAACTAGTGGCCTTCCTTCAATAGGCGAAGGCCAAACTGCCCTTTTACAATTTCTCTCCTTTTGACAGGCTCAGGAGACAACCTTTACAGACCTTTCTCTCCTCACTTTACAACTGAAAACTTGAAGAACAGAAGGAGGAGACTTAAAGGCTTTACAACACTTTTGAGCTCTTAGAATCACAGAAAAGATCAAGATTTCGGTGTAGGTCTGTATCTTTTCAGTGCTGAATGGGTGGGGTATTTATAGGCCCCAACCCAGTTCAAAATTCGAGCTCAAAACCATCAAATCCCGGAATTCCGGGATCAGGCGGTTGCACCTCTTGACTGGAGAGGTTGCACCGCCTGATAGAGCTCGAAGACTGAGCTCAGGCGGGTGCACCTCTCTGTCAGGGGTGGTTGCACCTTCCTGCCAGAGCTCGAAGACCGAGCTCAGGCGATGCATCACCTGTCCAAGGAGGTTGCATCACCCTGCCAGAGCTCGAAGACCGAGCTCGGTGGTTGCACCTCTCGGCAGAGCTCGAAACTTGAGCTCTGGCGGTGCTACCTCTTGACAGAGGAGGTTGCACCGCCCAGTCTCACTTGGAGACTGAGCCGTGGGCGGTTGCACCTCCTGGCTGGAGCGGTTGCACCGCCCAGTCTCGCTGGGAGACTTAGCCTGGGCGGTTGCACCTCCCTGCCTGGGCGGTTGCACCTCCCACAGCTACTTGGGTTCGAATGGGTTGAACCATTCGACCCAACTTGAGTTCATCAGGGGCCCAATTGCCCCAGGATTAAGCTAATGGGATCACCTCCCATTTCTAACTTAATCACCGTGCTAACTACGATTAAATCTAAGACAAATTCTGCAGCTCTGCTTCGGTACGTCAATCGCTTCTTCCGGCGAGTTTCCGGCGAACTTCCGTCGATCATCCGATGAACCCTCGGTGATGCTTCTGCGGACTTCCGGCAAACTCCTGGACTTTGCGACGATCCACTTGGCGAGTTCCGACGAGCTTCGCTTGGCAAGCTTCTGGACTTCTCGGATCTGTTCTCGCTGAACCTCCGACGACCGTCCGAACTTCCGTCGAACTCTAGAACTCCCAACGTGATCATGATCTTGACTCCGGCGCAACACCTGCTGCTTGTCTAACTTTCATCGTAGTTAATCCTGCACAACAAAACAAAAACTTCGATCGAGACAATTAGTTCTAAGCAATTAACCAAGTTGTCCGGCATGTCATTGGTCTCTCGACGCTTCGTCCGATTCTTCGGCGCATCGTCCTCTTCGGCAGCCTATTGCCCAATCGGCCAGTCGACTCCGCAACTCCGATATCCTTGGCACAATACCCGCTCTTCTTGGCCCGATGCCCGAGTCCATGACCCGAAGCCTTCTGTCGATACGTCGACCGTTCCACCGGCCCGACGTCCAATCTTCTGACATGTTCCTTCGGCACAACATGATGTTCCTGCTTTAATTGTCTCATCCTGATCGAAGCATCCTGCGTCACTCAAAACGCAGATTAAATCATAAACATATATCAAGTAGTTTCATCATCAAAATACGAGATTCAACAATCTCCCCCTTTTTGATGATGACAACCACTTGATGACGGAGTTAAGCTTAACTCCCGGAGTTTAAATAAACTCCCCCTATCAATATGCCATATTGATAGAACCTTGAATTCAAACTGAATTCAAGTCATTGCAATATTCATCATGAATACTTGCAACACGTCAACATGAACTTATGCATAAACTTATGCATCACATGTCATGTCATCAACATACTTTCATCAACATACTTCTCCCCCTTTGTCATCAACAAAAAGGAGAAGTATCACAATCAAGTGTTTGTGTGTGATATTGGTTCAACTCTTTGCATAAAAATTATAATATCAAGTTTTATCATCATGCAATCTTGGAGCTAGAAGTTTTAGCAAATGTTACATCATGCTTAGAACATTCATGCTATCAAGTTTTAGATATGCAAGTTTTATAGCATATAAGATAGCACTTTTGGTAATGTTCAAGATAGCAAGTTCTATATTATGCAAGCTAGCAAAAATTTCGAAAGCAAATGCAAGATAAATTTCTTGTGTAAGCTCATGATTCTTGCTTCCTATTACAATGTGCAAATTGCAAGTTTTGCTTCTTGAGATATTCAAGATAGTGATGTTCAAGAAGACAATTTTTCTTCTTGAAATAAGCAAGTTAGCAATCTTTGCTTCTTAAAATAGGCAAGCTCGCAATCAAGTTTTTGCATCTTCTTGACTTGTACAAGCTAGCTATCTCCCCCTTTGTCATTGTAAAAAAGTAAGAGAGAATACAGTTTTGTAGTTCTCTTTTCCTTTTAGAACGATTTCAAAATCATGACAAATGATGGATAATCAAGTTATGAATGTCAAGACAATTTTTCATCATGAATATTTTATCATTGCATGCATCATTATCATAAATTGAAGTATTAAATGCATGATATCATATCACCATTCATAATTACATTAATATTTCAATATAACAATTTCTTCTCAAAATGTGTAACTTGGCACTCATAGCATTTTAAATCATGATATGCAATACATCACATCATAATTAGAAAGCACAAGTATTGCATGCATAATTGTACATCATAAATGTTTCATATCATGATGGTATCAATTTTGTCAAATTATATCCTACCATGCATGATCAAAACTTCTCCCCATTTTATCATTGAAAACAAGAAGAAAATAGGGGGTAGAGCATAAAAGTGTTAAATATTTCAATCATTTCAAGGCATTTATATCATAGATCAAGTCATGATTCGTAATTCATCATAAAGCAGATTAATTTTCAATCATCACATAAGGCATTTAAGGAATCTTTGAAACATAGGAGAATGATTAAATTAAGCATACAATGTTTCAATCCAATTCAAGTCATGAATATCAATGCTTTCATATTGTGAGTATCAATTCATGAATACCATGAGATATTATTTGTGACTTCAATTTTGCAAGATCAAGATTATGATTTAGATAAAACTTATTCAAATTAAATCATTAACTTGAAGTTCATAATCAAGTCATTAAAATTAATTTCGAGATTCATAAAATATCATGAAATCATTAATCTCGATCAGATGGGAAAAGCATTTTTTAAGAGATTCTTTTTCTGCACATGAATCATAGGAGATATGAACGTGAAACAAATCTTTGTAAGCAAAAAAACACTATCATTCATATTTCAAGATGGAATTTATAAGCAGGAATCATTTCATCAAATCCATTTTAGAAAAATATTTTTCATAAGTGTATGAGAAAATCTGATTGTTAGGATACCAATTGTTAAGTGAATCCGAAAATGAAATTAACACTTTCATATATTCAAACATGATTTTTGCTATAGATCTTGAAATTAAGTCAAGAAGATCAAACAAGCTCATGATCATGGATAACTTAAAATCACATGCATAAGATTGTTAATAACCATTTCATATTACATCTTTATGCATTACTTTAAATCAAACGTGATTTCATTCAACAATGTTAATCAAACATGATACACATTATTACTTCTTAACCATGATCAAAATCATTTTGTTTGTTTATCATAAAATATGCAATATTATTTTCGAAATTATCAGCATGATCATAATTTTTGTATTTTTATTTTTAAACATGTAATTTTCAAGAAAATTAATTCTAAACTAAAAAAGAAAATATATCATGAAAGCATCAAGTAATTTCAAAATAAACCAAAGACATTTTAATTACCTCAATGTCGTAGGCTAGTAAGGCGTAGTTTGCCGCCTCGCTTTTGTTGACTTTCTCGTCTTCAGATGAGCTCGATTCATCCCAATTTTTGTTCTTCTTCTTGCGTTTAAAGTAAGTAGTTCTATTCTTTTTGCTTTTTAATTTTCGTTTCATTTGTAGTTTAAGTTCACCATCACTTGAGCTTATGCTCGAGTGGTCTTCAAATGTTCTATGTCCCAAATCCTTCCTGTTCTTTGGAAGGTGGTTCTCAAGTTCTTCACGTGCATTGCACGTCATTTCATATGTGATCAATGAACCAATTAGTTCTTCAAGTGGAAATTGGTTCAAGTTTTTCGATTCTTGAATAGCAGTTACTTTTGAATCCCAAGTTTTAGAAAGTGAGCGCAAAACTTTGTTAACGAGTTCAAAATCCGAAAAGCTTTTACCAAGTGATTTCAAACCATTGACGACATCCGTAAATCGGGTGTACATGTCAACAATGGTTTCGCTTGGTTTCATATGAAAAAGCTCGAAATCAAGCAGTAAAATATTAACTTTCGAGTCTTTGACTCTACTAGTTCCCTCGTACGTGATTTCAAGAGTGCGCCAAATATCGAAAGCCGTTTCACACGTAGAAATCCGATTGAACTCATTTTTGTCCAATGCGCAAAATAAGGCATTCATAGCCTTTGCGTTTAAAGAAAAATTCTTCTTCTCCAAATCTGACCATTCGTTCATCGGTTTGGAGGGAAGTTGAAAACCGTTTTTAATGATATTCCATAAATCCAGATTTAGAGAAATTAAGAAAACTCTCATTCGAGTTTTCCAATAAGTGTAGTCCAATCCGTTAAAGAACGGTGGACGAAAGACCGAACAGCCCTCTTGAAAAGTCATTTCTCTCGGGTGTAAATCCGAAATGAGAAATACCCCGCTCTGATACCAATTGTTAGGATCGAGAGCACTAAGAGGGGGGGGGGTGAATTAGTGCAGCGGAAATCTTACAGCGATTAAAAACCAAAAGCTGCGTTCGTTCAAAAACTATTATGATGCAAAAGCAAATTCTCAGTTTGTATCTAAGTGCAGTTTGCGTCTAAGCGCAGATTGCGTCTAAACTTTGAAACTCGTTTGTATACTCGCAGAAGGCAGTATGCAGTTGAAATCAAGACGTAAACGTGAACTGAGATTCTGATGATTGGGCGAGGAAAGCCGATTTACGTCTGAATGCAGTTTTACGTCTAAATGTTAAAACTCGTTCGTAAAATTGTAGAGGACAGTTTGCAGTTATCAATAGGATCAAAATGTAAGTGTAAACTGCAAAGAAGCTCGTTCGTAAAAGCACGGAAGACAGTTCTGCAGAATCAAACGTAAACGTAAACTGTAATGTACGAAAATACGAATTTACGTCTGAATGCAGATTCGGAAGAACAGCACTTAGAACTTGTTCGTGAAAGTGCAGAGAGCAGTAGTAATGAAGGAGGTTTGCAGTAATGATAAAGTGCTCGAAAATAAACGCAAACCAGAGATTTAGAGTGGTTCGGTCAGCCTTGACCTACTCCACTTTTGGCTTCCTCCACCGACGAGGTTGCCGACGTCAACTAGTGGCCTTCCTTCAATAGGCGAAGGCCAAACTGCCCTTTTACAATTTCTCTCCTTTTGACAGGCTCAGGAGACAACCTTTACAGACCTTTCTCTCCTCACTTTACAACTGAAAACTTGAAGAACAGAAGGAGGAGACTTAAAGGCTTTACAACACTTTTGAGCTCTTAGAATCACAGAAAAGATCAAGATTTCGGTGTAGGTCTGTATCTTTTCAGTGCTGAATGGGTGGGGTATTTATAGGCCCCAACCCAGTTCAAAATTCGAGCTCAAAACCATCAAATCCCGGAATTCCGGGATCAGGCGGTTGCACCTCTTGATTGGAGAGGTTGCACCGCCTGGCAGAGCTCGAAGACTGAGCTCAGGCGGGTGCACCTCTCTGTCAGGGGTGGTTGCACCTTCCTGCCAGAGCTCGAAGATCGAGCTCAGGCGATGCATCACCTGTCCAAGGAGGTTGCATCACCCTGCCAGAGCTTGAAGACCAAGCTCGGTGGTTGCACCTCTCGGCAGAGCTCGGAACTTGAGCTCTGGCGGTGCTACCTCTTGACAGAGGAGGTTGCACCGCCCAGTCTCACTTGGAGACTGAGCCGTGGGCGGTTGCACCTCCTGGCTGGAGCGGTTGCACCGCCCAGTCTCGCTGGGAGACTTAGCCTGGGCGGTTGCACCTCCCTGCCTGGGCGGTTGCACCTCCCACAGCTACTTGGGTTCGAATGGGTTGAACCATTCGACCCAACTTGAGTTCATCAGGGGCCCAATTGCCCCAGGATTATGCTAATGGGATCACCTCCCATTTCTAACTTAATCACCGTGCTAACTACGATTAAATCTAAGACAAATTCTGCAGCTCTGCTTCGGTACGTCAATCGCTTCTTCCGGCGAGTTTCCGGCGAACTTCCGTCGATCATCTGATGAACCCTCGGTGATGCTTCTGCGGACTTCCGGCAAACTCCTGGACTTTGCGACGATCCACTTGGCGAGTTCCGACGAGCTTCGCTTGGCAAGCTTCTGGACTTCTCGGATCTGTTCTCGCTGAACCTCCGACGACCGTCCGAACTTCCGTCGAACTCTAGAACTCCCAACGTGATCATGATCTTGACTCCGGCGCAACACCTGCTGCTTGTCTAACTTTCATCGTAGTTAATCCTGCACAACAAAACAAAAACTTCGATCGAGACAATTAGTTCTAAGCAATTAACCAAGTTGTCCGGCATGTCATTGGTCTCTCGACGCTTCGTCCGATTCTTCGGCGCATCGTCCTCTTCGGCAGCCTATTGCCCAATCGGCCAGTCGACTCCGCAACTCCGATATCCTTGGCACAATACCCGCTCTTCTTGGCCCGATGCCCGAGTCCATGACCCGAAGCCTTCTGTCGATACGTCGACCGTTCCGCCGGCCCGACGTCCAATCTTCTGACATATTCCTCCGGCACAACATGATGTTCCTGCTTTAATTGTCTCATCCTGATCGAAGCATCCTGCGTCACTCAAAACGCAGATTAAATCATAAACATATATCAAGTAGTTTCATCATCAAAATACGAGATTCAACACAATTAACATTCTGTTTTGCTATCATATATATGTTTTTTTATTTATTCTCATTTTGACGATTTTTGTGATCTACAAGGTGGGTCAAATCTTGTCAGTGGCTGTTGGTGCAGTTCCTCACGGATGTTACCCAATTTGCTATGGGTGAATCATTGATCCTATTAATTGTCTATCTTGAACTTTTAACTCAATAATCAAGATGCGAAGATGGTCACAGTGGAAGCTTTACCGACTGTAGAAAAGAAACTGAAGTAGTGTCAGTTTTCAGTTGATGACTTGGCGATTCTTTTTCCGATCGTTTTCCTATAGTCTCCTATACACTTATTGGCGTCATGCTGAAGCCCTAAGATCTAATGTACCACGAGGAGCATGCAAATTGATGAAAACAGATACGAAGAAGAAAATGAAGAGGGGAAACCGTTTTTTGTTTTTTAAGAGAGGCCCCTTTTCATATTACCTAAAGAATATCCTATTTGTCATAATCCTTAAATGATCTCCAACAAAGATAAGTAAATCAATACCTAGAGTTCTCCTCCTCCCTTTCTAAGTTTTAAGAGAGGTGTGAGACTTATAAGGATTCTCTCCTAAACCCATGAAAAGAAGAAAGCACTATAAGAGGTGGTTGGTCTTCGTTTATTGAAGGAAGGCCTTTAGTGGACGTTGGTGACCTCAACGGAGTGTCACGAATGGTCGTCGCACACCCGCAACAACTTCGTTCAACGAACCGTTCGTCGCTCTCATCTACATGTAGAGCTACTTGGCAACCTGTTTTGCTTTAGTTTTGAGTCATTTTGCTTGTAAAAATGTAAGTTCGAACAAGTTGCAGCGCTACAAAGTGATTGCTCACCGAACTGAGCAAAACAGCCCCAAAACAACCCAAAATAGCTCTGTTTTCGTGTGCCATTGGCTGTTTACTGCAGCCCGCCTTCGCTCACCAAAACGTCAGCCATCTCAGCCCCTTTGAACCCCCCAGGTGGCACAGGGCTGGATGGGGCTTCGGTATAGTATCGGGCATTGAACAACCTTTCGCAAGTTCGCACGTTGCCTTGACGGGAACTTGTTGTCGCGCCCGGCACCCGGTGAGCAGCTGTTTGTAGACTCGTAGTTATTCGTTCAACCCTCTAAAGTCCTTGTTTTCCCCCTCTCCCTCTTTTCTCTTGTGCACGCAAGGTGCTCGTTGAATTGCTTATAAAGCTTCCCCTTTTCGCGAGACGTCGGGACTTGTCCGTCGCTCGTTCTTTCGAACTAATCAACTTTCTCTTTTTACAGGTCCTTCGGGACCTGCGAGAGGTTGCAAGTGGGCTGATCTTTGCGGAGCAATATCGCAAGGACAAAGCGCGACTTAGGTAATGCAAGCTAAGTTCGCGTCTTTGCTGCAAGGGTGCCTCGCGACTTAGGCAACACAAGCTAAGTTCGCGTCTTTGCCGCAAGGGTGCATCACGCCTTAGGTAATTCCAACTAAGGCCATGACATTATGGTATCAGAGTGGGTAAGCACTTCAAGCGAGCAGTGAAGGAACTTCGCAACTTCGCCATGACAAAGCATTGTGGTGAATCAAGCAAGATGGGGCAAGCCGGATCCTTGCCCCAAGCAGCCGTAGGTGGGCTGCATGTGCACACTCGCTCTCAGGCTGTTGGAGTCGCTCAAGAGGAGCGCGACAGCGAACATGATGAGCGAGAAGTTGGCTACTCTCCACGAGCAGAGGAGGCGCAATGTGGAGTGCCAACTGGGAAAAAGAGTCACAAGGATAGACTCACAACGATGGAAACCCGCTTGGATGTTCTTGAAGTGAGCATGGAGGAACTCTACCGTGGCCAACAAAGGCTTGTTGGGGTAGAGAGCTCGCAAGAGGAAGCAGAGTCTAGGATCGACAAGGTCGAGGCCCTAGTCGACCGATTGTCAGATGACACCAAAGACTCCGAGCAACACCTGCAGGAAGTTGTGGCAGAACTCACTTCAAGGGTGGCCATGCTCACTAAATGCGGGAGGAAGCAACACCCACGTTGCACCACCATAAAATTTTAGGGCACCCGAGTCTCATGGATATGAAGAGGCCAGAGATGCCAAAGAGCTCGAGAACTTTATGTTCGATATGGAACAATACTTTCGAGCTACGAGGCTCGATTATGAAGATACCAAAGTTTCTATAGCAATAATGTATCTGAATGGAGATGCGAAACTTTGGTGGCGAACCCGTTGGGAGGAGATCTAACAAAGTCGATGTCGGGTTGAAACATGGGAGGACTTGAAGCGGGACGTTGAGAACTCAGTTCCTACCGGAGAACACAGAGTTCGTTGCAAGAAGGAAGTTGAGACAACTTTGCCAGAGTACCACCATTTGAGACTATGTAAAATAATTTTCTGCACTAATGCTGGACATACAGGACATGTCCAAGAAGGACAAGTTTGTCAGCTTCCTCGATGGTTTGAAGTCATGGGCTCAACAGGAACTAAATCGAAGGAATGTCACCGATGTGGTCGGGGCAATTGCTGTTGCAGAAAGGCTCACCGACTTTGTTTCCTCCGAAGACCCAGGGAGAAGGAAACAATCTTCAGGCAATCGCCCTCCAAAACAGAGGGAAGGAGCTCGGAGGCGAACAAAAGAAGAAGAGTTCCCATAAAAGGGCAAACCCAAAAGGCAAGGCCTCTAAACCTGGAGGATGCTTCTTATGTGGAGGACCACACATGGTGAGGGAATGCCCACAAAAATAGGCACTCAATGCTTTGACGGCTTCCATCCCGCCCCCCCCCCCCCCCCCCCCCCCCCGACCGGACAAGGGCAAAGCTGTTGCTCTTAGTTCGAGCAGTTCTGAATCCAACAACGACGACGAGGAGTTGCAAGGACCCCGGATGGGAGCAATGCATTTGTTGAATGCCATGCGGGGTCAAGTGGGGGAGACCATGAAGACAAAGCTACAAAAAGTAGGAAGTAGTGAGCTGATGTATATGGACATTGCTAGTCATAGGTGCCCAGCAAGCCAATCACGTGAGTGATGGCACGTGTGACTTGATACAGAATATTTTTGCTTATTATATTTTGGCATATATCACTTTATAACTATTACATAAATGCATATATATATATATATATATATATATATATATATATATATATATATATATATATATTTCATGTCCTTGGATTTGTACAATGGGAATCGGATCGTGATGAGATCACGATAATGAGATCGATTCACCTTTAAACACATATCCTAAATAATCCCGATCATAGGTTACTCGAGAGGGACATCGTGATAACCGGACAGACTGGTGTGCTGTATACCCGTCCATATGATGGATGCAGTTGGTCTCATAGCTGCTCGTGTAGGGACACTAGGGATACAGTACAGGTGCTCATTGGAGAATGAGTTCACTGATTGATCCGCTTACGGAATGCTGGATGGTTGATGATGCCTTATTGTCAGACAACGATTCTGTAGTCCTAGTGGTGTATCTGGTCTTTAGACTTGAGACACTAAGGATGTCCTGTATGAGTGCTCCACTCTTTTATACCAAACTTATAGGTTTGGCTGTCCTAGATCTAGTACAGCTGGTCATTGGGAGTGGTAGTCGACCTTACGAGGGCTATTGAGTGTCGATAGAGGATCATCCACTCTCGGCGTCATGAGAGGAATATCACATGTGTTCTTGCTCAGACAAATCCCTGGCCAAGGTCATTCGAGTTGAGAGAGAAAGAGTTCTCCGGGAGAATCCGATTAGAGTGAGACTCGAGTAGAAACCATATGGGTCTGACAACACCATGCTCGATATACGGTCTCTGGGATATTAGATGGATGAGGGACTATAGGTACACGGTAATTGAGGACAAACAGGTCCAATGGATTAGATTCCCCTGTATCGTTTGGGGACTACGGCATAGTGGCCTAGTACGTCTGTAGTCGATGAGTCAAGTGAATTATTATAGAGATAATAATTCACTGAGTTAGAAGGAGTTCTGACAGGTATGACTTACGGCCAGCTCGATATTGGGCCTAGAGGGTCACACACATATGGTAGGCATTGCGATGAGTAGAGGTTCGGATATGAGATATCCGACGGAGCCCTTGTCTTATTGGATGCAGATCCAATACCCACTAGGGGAGGACCCATTAGGGTTTGACAAGGGACCTCTATAAATAGGAGGGATTCAGAGCCTCATAGGCTAGAGAGCCTTTGCTTGCCTTTCCTATTCTCCTCTCCCTCTCCACCTCAGAGCAGGCTTGGAGTTTCGAGGAGCGTCGTCGCAACCTTGCTGTGTGGATCACCGCTAGAGAGGAGGACGCTCGACCTCCTTCACCTTCTCCTAAGGATCTGCAAGGAAACAGGGATATACGATCTCCCTAAGTAACACAATCTACTCTATACGCAGTTTTAAGTTTCGCGGATTTTGCGCACCAATCTTTGCACGACGACGAACATCTCTTTGGGAATCGGGGATTTTATTTTCTTGTTCTTCCGCTACGCAAATGATGTCGCCCCCAAGATTTCCCAACAGTGGTATCAGAGCCAAGTTGTTCGTGCGAATGATGGGTTTTGAACTACGTGTGTTGTGTTTAGGAAGAATTTTGACGTCAAAATCGTTGACGCAAAAACAAGGAAGGGCAGCAATAGTTGCTGCCCTCGATCTACGTATTGTTGGGAAATCATGGGGGCGACATCACATGCGCAGCGGAAGAACAAGAAAACAAAATCCTCGATTCCCAAAAAGATGTTCATCGTCGTGCGAAGATTGGTACGCAAAAATCCGCGAAACATGAAACCGCATATAAAGTAGATTGTGTTACCTAGGGAGATCGTATATCCTTGTTTCCTTGCAGATCCTTAGGAGAGGGTGAAGGAGGTCAAGCGTCCTCCTCTCTAGCGGTGATCCACATAGCAGGGTTGCGACGACGCTCCTCAAAACTCCAGGCCTGCTCTGAGGTGGAGAGGGAGAGGAGAATAGGAAAGGCAAGCAAAGACTCTAGCCTATGAGGCTCTGAATCCCTCCTATTTATAGAGGTCCCCTGTCAAACCCTAATGGGTCCTCCCCTAGTGGGTATTGGATCTGCATCCAATAAGACAAGGGCTCCGTTGGATATCTCATATCCGAACCTCTACTCATCGCAATCCCTTCCATATGTGTGTGACCCTCTAGGCCCAATATCGAGCTGGCCGTGAGTCATACCTATCAGAACTCCTTCTAACTCAGTGAATTATTATCTCTGTAATAATTCACTTGACTCATCGACTACGGAAGTACTAGGCCACTACGCCGTAGTCCCCAGACGATACAGGGGAATCCAATCCATTGGACCTGTTTATCCTCAGTTACCGTGTACCTATAATCCCTCATCCATCTAATATCCTAGAGACCGTATATCGAGCATGGTGTTGTCAGACCCTTACGGTTTCTACTCGAGTCTCGCTCTAATCGGATTCTCCCAGAGAACTCTTTCTCTCTTAACCCGAATGACCCTGGCCAGGGATTTGTCTGAGCAAGAACACATGGAATATTCTTCTCATGACGCCGAGAGTGGATGATCCTCTATCGACACTCAATAGCCCTCGTAAGGTCGACTACCACTCCCAATGACTAGCTGTACTAGATCTGGGACAGCCAAACCTATAAGTCTAGTATCAAAGAGTGGAGCACTCATACAGGACATCCTTGGTGTCTCAAGTCTAAGGACCAGATACACCACTAGGACTACGGAATCGCTGTTTGACAATAAGGCATCATCAACCATCCAGCATTCCTTAAGCGGATCAATCAGTGAACTCATTCTCCAATGAGCACCTATACTGTATCCCTAGTGTCCCTACACGAGCAGCTATGAGACCAGCTGCATCCATTATATGGACGGGTATGCAGCACACCAGTCTATCCGGTTATCACGATGTCCCTCTCGAGTAACCTATGACCGGGATTATTTAGGATATGTGTTTAAAGGTGAATCGATCTCATTATCGTGATCTCATCACGATCCGATTCCCATTGCACAAATCCAAGGACATCACAATATATGTATGCATTTATGTAATAGTTATAAAGTGATATACTCCAAAATATAATAAGCAAAAAGATTCTGTATCAAGTCACACGTGCCATCACTCACGTGATTGGCTTACTGGGCACCTATGACTAGCAATCTCCCACTTGACCTAAAGCCAATCACCTATGTGTCTGATCCCCATCAGACCCCTGTGACGCTCAAAGACAAAATGAGACAACGGCTTTGTCAGTGGATCTGCAATGTTATCTTCGGATGGAACTCTTTCCACTGCTACATATCCTCGGGTTACGATCTCTCTGATAAGTTGGAACCTCCTTAGAACACTTCTGATGAGACCCGGGTTCCCTTATTCGAGTAATCGCCCCATAGTTGTCGCAATATAAGGAGATCGACTCCTCGCTACCCGGCACGACTCCCAAATCTGTGATGAACTTCTTCACCCAGACTCCCTCCTTTGCTACATCTAATGCAGCAATGTACTCCGCCTCTGTGGTCGAGTCAGCAGTGGTATCTTGCTTGGAACTCTTCCAGCACACTGCTCCTCCATTCAAGGTGTACATATACCCTGAATTCGACTTGCTATCATCGACATCAGACTGAAAACTTGAGTCAATGTAGCCTTCAACCTTAAGGCTATTACCTCCATATACTAGTAAAAGATCCATAGTCCTTCTCAAGTACATAAGGATACACTTTACTGCTTTCCAATGCTCCAAGCCTGGATCCGCCTGATACCTGCTCATGACACTCAGAGCATGCGCTATATCAGGCCTAGTACATAGCATGACATACATGATAGACCCTATTGCTGAGGCATAAGGTATCATATCCATGTTCGCCCTTTCTTGGAATTTTCAATGCCAAACATTTTTACAATGGTTTCTATGTACCTGGATTGGGACAAGCCAAGCATCCTCTTGGATCTATCTCTATAGATTCTAATCCCCAAGATATAGGATGCTTCCCCTAAGTCCTTCATGGAGAAGTGTCTAGATAACCAAGCCTTTACCGTGGATAGCATTCCTACGTCATTCCCAATTATCAGGATGTCATCCACATATAACACCAAAAAGGTGATAGCGCTCCCACTTACCTTTCTGTATACACAAGGCTCATCTTCGTTCTTAACGAAGTCATAAGATCTGATTGCCTCATCAAATCTTATGTTCCAACTTCGGGAAGCTTGCTTTAGTCCATAAATGGATCTAAGCAACCTACACACCTTATCTGGGCAGTTCTTGGACACAAATTCCTCAGGTTGCATCATATACACCTCCTCCTCGAGGTTCCCGTTGAGGAATGCGATTTTCACATCCATCTGCCAGATCTCATAATCATAGTGTGCTGCAATAGCCAATAGAATTTGATGGATTTTAGCATTGCTACGAGTGAGAAGGTTTCGTCGTAGTCAACACCTTGCCTTTGACGATACCCCTTAGCCACTAGCCTTGCTTTATAGGTCTCTACCTTTCCATCTACTCCGATCTTTTTCTTAAAGATCCACTTGCAACCGATGGGTACAATACCTTCGGGCGCATCAACTAGGTTCCAAACCTTATTGGAGTACATAGAATCCATCTCAGAATTCATGGCTTCTTGCCATTTCCCGGAGTCTATACTAAATAGCCTCCTCGTAGGTCTGAGGATCAATATCTTCTACATCCTCTCCTCTAATATATCTCACATATCTCTCAGGAGGATGGGATACTCTATCAGACCTGCGTAAAGTTGAAACTTGTGTATTAGGTACCTGAACAGACTCGAACTGTAGAGTGGTGCTTGAGCTTGGTTCTCCAACCTCGCTCAACTCTATCATTCTCCCACTATCTCAGCTAAGAATGTGTTCCTTCTCAAGGAATACTGCTCTCTTAGCTACAAAGACCTTTTGATCCTCGAGATGATAGAAATAATACACATAAGTTTCCTTGGGGTATCCCACAAATTTGCATCGCTCTGTCCTTGATTCTAACTTATCGGGGTTATGTCTTTTAACGTGGGTAGGGCAGCCCCAAATCTTAACAACCTTAAGATCAGGCTTCTTCCCTTTCCATATCTCATATGGTGTAGACACTACCGACTTAGTTGGAACTCTGTTCAGAAGGTAAGCTTAGGTTTCTAGGGCATATCCCTAGAATGAGATGGGTAGGTCAGCGAAACTCATCATGGACCGTACCATATCTAATAACGTACAATTTCTCCTTTCAGAGACACCATTGAGCTGAGGTGTGTAAGGAGGTGTCCATTGGGATAATAACCCATGGTCCTTGAGGAACTGAGTAAACTCTGTACTTAAGTACTCACCTCCTCGATCTGATCGAAGAGTTTTGATACTCTTTCCAGTCTGGTTCTCCACCTCATTCTTATACTCTCTGAATTTCTCAAAGGCCTCGGACTTGTACTTTATTAAGTACACATATCCATACTTTGAGAAATCATCAGTAAATGTAATGAAGTAGGAGTAACCTCCAATGGCATGAGTTGATATGGGTCCACATACATCACTATGTATGAGTTCCAACAACTCAGTGGCTCTCTCTCCAGTTCCACTAAATGGAGAGTTGGTCAATTTTCCATGAATGCAAGGTTCACAATTTGCATATGACACGTAGTCGAATGGATCTAGATATCCATCATTTAGTAACTTTTGAATCCTTCTTTCATGGATGTGACCTAGCCTACAATGCCACAGGTATGCACTATTCACCTTATCTCGTTTCCTCTTATACACATTTACATTCATGATATGTGGAGTAGTGTCTAGCATAAACAAACCTTTATGCAATATTCTACTCGCCAATCTCCCCTCGGCTTTGCTAGAATTTACAATAAATTGTAGATGTAATAAGAAATACTGGTATCCAATACCAATGCACTATCACAAAAATCTGACAATTGGAGATTGATCATGAATGTACCTGAAGCTTCACCAAGCTTCTTATTTCGCCCTTTCTACAAGGTACTCTTTGCAGTTCCTCTTCCAGTGCCCATCTTTACCACAGTGGAAGCATTGGCCTTTGTCCTTTACTGGTCTTTCTTAGCAACTTTTGCTTTACCTGGTCTGCCCTTGCTTTTTCCCTTCTTAAGGGATCTTTTTGCTTTCCTTTTCTTTCTGGTCTCACCAGTGTAGAGAACTGGCTTCTCTTTCTTAATAGTACTCTCTGCCTCCCTCAACATATTGAGGAGCTCTAGGAGAGTCACCTCAAGCTTGTTCATATTAAAATTCATTATGAACTGTGAAAATGAATCTGGTAGGGACTGAAGCACAATGTCCACACACAAGTTATCCTCTAGGACCATTCCTAGACCTGTGAGTTTCTCTATCCACTCAATCAT
This sequence comes from Musa acuminata AAA Group, assembly GCF_036884655.1. Classification (NCBI taxonomy): domain Eukaryota; kingdom Viridiplantae; phylum Streptophyta; class Magnoliopsida; order Zingiberales; family Musaceae; genus Musa; species Musa acuminata. The sequence goes on along the minus strand of NC_088347.1, from coordinate 12,569,424 downwards.
CTTTAGGACATGGTTTTGAACCGGTGTCCCCTCAGTCATCCTAGCGCGGAAAAGGCTCTTGGATATCTCATATCGTTGAGTCCTTCCCTGTTCCTCAAACAATTTGCGAACATGTAGGAGAATGGATCTGGCATCCATCTTTTCATGTTGTCTCTGTAACTCAGGAGTCATAGAGCCCAACATATAGCACTGAGCAAGAGTGGAGTCATCAATGTACTTCACGTAGCGAGCGATCTCATCCTCGTTTGCCCCTTCTTCGGGCGTAGGCATCACTTTATCAAGGACGTACACGATTTTCTCCGCTGTGAGAACAATTCTCAAGTTACGGAGCCAATCCGTATAATTTGGACTAGTGAGGCAGTTGACATCAAGTATGCCACGTAAGGGATTTGAAAGCGACATTTTCTGAAAATAAAGATGCAGCAAAAATGAATAACATGCAGATTTTGCAAGAAATAAACTATCAAGATATGGACTTCTATCTTAATATGCTCCCACTATTTTACTAACAAGTCACGCAACACCCTCAACATATGAAACGAAAGTCTCTGGCAGACTTCTAGTGGGGATCAAGATCCAATCAGCGTCTTAGTGTAATCTCGAGGGACTCGACCAATCACACTAAGCCTAAAAGATAGGCAACTCTTGCCGATCACAACTCCTTGTGATTCCCGTCCTATTCGGCCTCCGAATCACCATGGCCTCGAGGGACTCGACCAACTATGATGCTCAGTTAAGTCAACACCTTCATTACAAGATGAGTCTGATTTGATGATATACCCTCGAGAGACTCGACCAAGCATACCATGCCCTCAGGTCACCGGTGACATCTCTATGTCGTAAGCAAGATAGCGAATCGTGATATAGGTGAGTCTCGAGGGACTCGACTAACTCAACCTACACCGGGAATCGGTTCCTACATATAACGATGGAAGGCCACGTGGGTCAATCTAATTACCTCACGTTTACCGACTTAATATTATCGAGAGATGTTTCTATGATTTGGTCTCCTAATATGACATGTCACACATATACATATTTAATATATATCTACATCGCATGTAAATATATATACATATCTAGTATGTGTATAAGCAATCACACTAGATGATCATGGACCACAACCTAATATGATTAGGCCCGAGCCAGTAGGCCTAATCACTCACATCAAGGTCTATGTGTGCAACGGTGCATCTCCATGCCCTGTGATCGTCCATCTCGTCCTCGTCGGTTCCGTCGACATCTTGATGCATCTTCATGCATCACGATCGTCCGTCTCGTGGGTCTCGCTATCGCATCCACGCTCCCGCTGTGCCTCCTTATGTGATTACAACTTAATCATAGGCACGCAGGCCCGACAATAAACGAGAAATATAATGGAGGCACGCAAACCTCAATAATAATAATCACAAGTACACACATCACACTGTCCATGATCATCCGTCCACACATCATACATCACATATATAAATAATCATCATCATGTAGGACTACTAGATAATAATAAAAATAATAATCAACTAAACATTTTAATTAATTAATATTTTCTGAAATCAGGGACATGTAAGGAATTTTTGAATTTATAGGGGTATTTTCGTAATTTAGACAAAAGACAGAAACTGGAATTTCTCAAATTTCGAGGGGCAAAACTATCTTTTACCCAGAAAACCCTAATGCCCTTTCCCCCTTACGTTGGTGCCGTAGCCACCACCTTGCCGGCGGCGGCCTGTGCGGCGAATGAGGGCACTGCCCTCGCCTACAGGCAGCACGCCTGCTGGCGGCGCTGCCGCTGCGGGTGGGCGCCCCCTTCGGGCGCCGCTGTCTCCGCAGGGGGTGCTGTCCCGCCGGGCGACCGCCCCTATGGGGGGGGTTTCGCCCACGGGAGCAGTGGCGGCAGGCGTCGCTGCCCTGCAGCGGCAGGCGCTGCTTCTTTGCGGCGGCTCCCGCCGCTGCCCTACGGCGGCAGGCGCCGCTGCCCTGCGGCGCCTCTACCCGTGGGCTGCCAGCCCCGCCGGCAGCAAGCCTGCTGCAAGCAGGCCGCCGGGCGGCTACTGCAGACGCAGCCCCTGTGCTACCCGCCTTTAGCTGCGCTTCACGCACGCAGATTGAGGGCAGCAACTGTTGTTGCCCTTTCTCGCTTTTGCGTCAACGATTTTGACGTCAATATTCTTCCTAAACACAACACATGCAGTTCAAAACCAATTATTTGCACGAACAACTTGGCTCTGATACCACTGTTGGGAAATCATGGGGGCGACATCACATGCGCAGCGGAAGAACAAGAAAACAAAATCCCAGATTCCCAAAAAGATGTTCGTCATCGTGCGAAGATTGGTACGCAAGAATCCGCGAAACATGAAACTGCGTATAAAGTAGATTGTGTTACCAAGGGAGATCGTATATCCCTATTTCCTTGCAGATCCTTAGGAGAGGGTGAAGGAGGTCAAGCGTCCTCCTCTCTAGCGGTTATCCACACAATAGGGTTGCGATGACGCTCCTCAAAACTCCAGGCCTACTCTGAGGTGGAGAGGGAGAGGAGAATAGGAAAGGCAAGCAAAGACTCTAGCCTATGAGGCTCTGAATCCCTCCTATTTATAGAGGTCCCCTATCAAACCCTAATGGGTCCTCCCCTAGTGGGTATTGGATCTGCATCCAATAAGACAAGGGCTCCATCGAATATCTCATATCCGAACCTCTACTCATCGCAATCCCTACAATATGTGTGTGACCCTCTAGGCCCAATATCGAGCTGGCCGTGAGTCATATCTGTCAGAACTCCTTCTAACTCAGTGAATTATTATCTCTATAATAATTCACTTGACTCATCGACTACGGAAGTACTATGCCACTACGCCGTAGTCCCTAGACGATACAGGGGAATCCAATCCATTGGACCTGTCTGTCCTCAGTTACCGTGTACCTATAATCCCTCATCCATCTAATATCCTAGAGACCATATATCGAGCATGGTGTTGTCAGACCCATACGGTTTCTACTCGAGTCTCGCTCTAATCGGATTCTCCCGGAGAACTCTTTCTCTCTCAACCCGAATGACCCTGGCCAGGGATTTGTCTGAGCAAGAACACATGGGATATTCCTCTCATGACGCCGAGAGTGGATGATCCTCTATCGACACTCAATAGCCCTCGTAAGGTCGACTACCACTCCCAATGACAAGCTGTACTAGATCTGGGACAGCCAAACCTATAAGTCTCGTATCAAAGAGTGGATCACTCATACAGGACATCCTTGGTGTCTCAAGTCTAAGGACCAGATACACCACTAGGACTACGGAATCGCTGTCTGACAATAAGGCATCATCAACCATCCAGCATTTCGTAAGCGGATCAATCAGTGAACTCATTCTCCAATGAGCACCTGTACTGTATCCCTAGTGTCCCTACACGAGCAGCTATGAGACCAGCTGCATCCATCATATGGACGGGTATACAGCACACCAGTCTATCCGGTTATCACGATGTCCCTCTCGAGTAACCTATGACCGGGATTATTTTGGATATGTGTTTAAAGGTGAATCGATCTCATTATCGTGATCTCATCACGATCCGATTCCCATTGTACAAATCCAAGGACATCACAATATATGTATGCATTTATGCAATAGTTATAAAGTGATATACGCCAAAATATAATAAGCAAAAAGATTCTGTATCAAGTCACACGTGCCATCACTCACGTGATTGGCTTGCTGGGCACCTATGACTAGAACGTACGTGCAGCGCAACCGAAGGCGGGCAGCACAGGGGGTGCGTCTGCAGTAGCCGGCCGGCGGCCTGCTTGCAACAGGCTTGCGTCTGGTGGGGCTGGCAGCCTGCGGGCAGAGGTGCCTACGGCCGCTTCTCCCGCGGGGTGAGGCGCCGCAGTGCAGCGACGCTTGCCACCGCTGCTCCCGTGGGCGAACCCCCCCCCTCCACAAGGGCGACCGCCCGGTGGGACAGCACCGCCAGCGGGAGTTGCCCTACCGGCAAAATCGCCCGCGGGAGCGCCCACCTACAGCGGTAGTGCCGCCTACAGGCGAGGGCAGCGACCTCGCCCCGCCGCACAGGCCGCTGCCAGAGGGTGTCGGCGGTGGCAGCAGTAAGAGGGAATTAGGGTTTTGGGCAAAAAGATAGTTTTGCCCCTGTGAATTTGAGAAATTCCAGTTTCTATCTTTTATCTAAATTATGAAAATACCCTTAGGAATTGAGAAATTCCCTACATGTCCCTGATTTCAGAAAATATTAATTAATTAAAATGTTTTGTTGATTATTATTTTTATTATTATCTAGTAGTCCTACATGATGATGATTATTTATACATGTGATGTATGATGTGTGGACGGATGATCATGGACAGTGTGATGTGTGTACTTGTGATTATTATTATTGAGGTTTGCGTGTCTCCATTATATTTCTCGTTTATTGTCGGGTCTGCGTGCCTATGATTAAGTTGTAATCACATGAGGAGGCACAGCGGGAGCGTGGATGCGATAGCGAGACCCACGAGACGGACGATCGTGATGCATGAAGATGCATCAAGATGTCGACGGAACCGACGAGGACGAGATGGACGATCACAGGGCATGGAGATGCACCGTTGCACACATAGATCTTGATGTGAGTGATTAGGCCTACTGGCTCAGGCCTAATCATATTAGGTTGTGGTCCATGATCATCTAGTGTGATTGCTTATACACATACTATATATGTATATATATTTGCATGTGATGTAGATATATATTAAATATGTATATGTGTGACATGTCATATTAGGAGATCAAATCATAGAAACATCTCTCGATAATATTAAGTCGGTAAACGTGAGGTAATTAGATTGACCCACGTGGCCTTCCATCGTTATAAGTAGGAACCGATTCCCGGTGTAGGTTGAGTTGGTCGAGTCCCTCGAGACTCACCTATATCACGATTCGCTATCTTGCTTACGACATAGAGATGTCACCGGTGACCTGAGGGCATGGTATGCTTGGTCGAGTCCCTCGAGGGTATATCATCAAATCAGACTCATCTTGTAATGAAGGTGTTGACTTAACTGAGCATCATAGTTGGTCGAGTCCCTCGAGGCCATGGTGATTCGGAGGCCGAATAGGACGGGAATCACAAGGAGTTGTGATCGGCAAGAGTTGCCTATCTTTTAGGCTTAGTGTGATTGGTCGAGTCCCTCGAGATTACACTAAGACGCTGATTGGATCCTGATCCCCACTAGAAGTCTGCCGGAGACTTCCATTTCATATGTTGAGGGTGTTGTGTGACTTGTTAGTAAAATAGTGGGAGCATATTAAGATAGAAGTCCATATCTTGATAGTTTATTTCTTGCAAAATCTGCATGTTATTCATTTTTGCTGCATCTTTATTTTCAGAAAATGTCGCTTTCAAATCCCTTACGTGGCATACTTGATGTCAACCGCCTCACTAGTCCAAATTATACGGATTGGCTCCGTAACTTGAGAATTGTTCTCACAGCGGAGAAAATCGTGTACGTCCTTGATAAAGTGATGCCTACGCCCGAAGAAGGGGCAAACGAGGATGAGATCGCTCGCTACGTGAAGTACATTTATGACTCCCCTCTTGCTCAGTGCTATATGTTGGGCTCTATGACTCCTGAGTTACAGAGACAATATGAAAAGATGGATGTCAGATCCATTCTCCTACATGTCCGTAAATTGTTTGAGGAATAGGGAAGGACTCAGCGATATGAGATATCCAAGAGCCTCTTCCGCGCTAGGATGACTGAGGGGATACCGGTTCGAACCATGTCCTAAAGATGATTGAATCGATAGAGAAACTCACAGGTCTAGGAATGGTCCTAGAGGATAACTTGTGTGTGGACATTGTGCTTCAGTCTTTACCAAATTCCTTTTCACAGTTCATAATGAATTTTAATATGAACAAGCTTGAGGTGACTCTCCCATAGCTCCTCAATATGTTGAGGGAGGCAGAGAGTACTATTAAGAAAGAGAAGCCAGTTCTCTACACTGGTGAGATCAGAAAGAAAAGAAAAGCAGAAAGGTCCCTTAAGAAGGGAAAGGGCAAGGGCAAACTAGGTAAAGCAAAGGTTGCTAAGAAAGACCCAGCAAAGGACAAAGGCCAGTGCTTCCACTGTGGTAAAGATGGGCACTGGAAGAGAAACTGCAAAGAGTACCTTGCAGAAAGGGCGAAACAAAAGCTTAATGAAGCTTCAGGTACATTCATGATCAGTCTCCATTTGTCAGACTCTTATGATAACATATGGGTATTGGATACCGGTAGTGCTTATTATATATGCAATTCGTTGCAGGTTCTGGCAAGGCCTAGGAGACTAGAGAGAGGTGAGATGGACCTCAAGATGGGTAATGGAGCAAAAGTTGCTGTAGTAGCTGTTGGTGAGGTCGCCCTACATCTGCCTAGTGGAGCTTTTATTACATTAGATGCATGTTATTTTGTTCCTTCTATTATCAAAAACATTATCTCCATTTCATGTTTAACAGTTAGTGGATATAAATTTGTTTTTGAGAACAATGGTTGTTCGATATTATTAGATGATAAGATCATCACGAAAGGAACATTGCATAATGGTTTATTTATGTTAGACACTACTCCACATATCATGAATGTAAATGTGTCCAAAAGGAAACGAGATGAGTTGAATAGTGCATACTTGTGGCATTGTAGGCTAGGTCACATCTATGAAAGAAGGATTCAAAAGTTACTAAATGATGGATATCTAGATCCATTCGACTATGTGTCATATGCAACTTGTGAGCCTTGCATTTGAGGAAAACTGACCAACTCTCCTTTTAGTGGAACTGGAGAGAGAGCCACTGAGTTGTTGGAACTCATACATAGTGATGTATGTGGACCCATGTCAACTCATGCCATTGGAGGTTACTCCTACTTCATTACATTTACTGATGATTTCTCAATGTATGGATATGTGTACTTAATGAAGTACAAGTCCGAGGCCTTTGAGAAATTCAGAGAGTATAAGAATGAGGTGGAGAACCAGACTAGAAAGAGTATCAAAACTCTTCGATCAGATCGAGGAGGTGAGTACTTAAGTACAGAGTTTACTCAGTGCCTCAAGGACCATGGGATATTATCCTAATGGACACCTCCTTATACACCTCAGCTCAATGGTGTCTCTGGAAGGAGGAATCGTACGTTATTAGATATGGTACGGTCCATGATGAGTTTCGCTGACCTACCCATCTCATTATGGGGATATGCCCTAGAAACCGCAACTTACCTTCTAAACAGAGTTCCAACTAAGTCGGTAGTGTCTACACCATATGAGATATGGAAAGGGAAGAAGCCTGATCTTAAGGTTGTTAAGATTTGGGGCTGCCCTGCCCATGTTAAAAGACACAACCCCGATAAGTTAGAATTAAGGACAGAGCGATGCAAATTTATGGGATACCCCAAGGAAACTTGTGGGTATTATTTCTATCATCTCGAGGACCAAAAGGTCTTTGTAGCTAAGAGAGCAGTGTTCCTTGAGAAGGAACACATTCTTGGCGGAGACAGTGGGAGAATGATAGAGTTGAGCGAGGTTGGAGAACCAAGCTCAAGCACCACTCTACAGCCCGAGTCTGTTCAGGTACCTAATACACAAGTTTCAACTTTACGCAGGTCTGATAGAGTATCCCATCCTCCTGAAGGATATGTGGGACATATTAGAGGAGAGGATGTTGAGGATATTGATCCTCAAACCTATGAGGAGGCTATTATGAGTATAGACTCTGGGAAGTGGCAAGAAGCCATGAATTCTGAGATGGATTCTATGTACTCCAATAAGGTTTGGAACCTAGTTGATGCACCCAAAGGTATTGTACCCATCGGTTGCAAGTGGATTTTTAAGAAAAAGATCGGAGTAGATGGAAAGATAGAGACCTATAAAGCAAGGCTAGTAGCTAAGGGGTATCGTCAAAGGCAAGGTGTTGACTATGACGAAACCTTCTCACCCGTAGCAATGCTAAAATCCATCAGAATTCTATTGGCTATTGCAGCACACTATGATTATGAGATCTGACAGATGGATTGAAAACTGCATTCCTCAATAGGAACCTCGAGGAGGAGGTGTTTATGATGCAACTTGAGAGATTCGTGTCCAAGAACTGCCCAGATAAGGTGTGTAGGTTGCTTAGATCCATTTATGGACTAAAGCAAGCTTCCCGAAGTTGGAACATAAGATTTGATGAGGCAATCAAATCTTATGACTTCGTTAAGAACGAAGATGAGCCTTGTGTGTACAAGAAGGTAAGTGGGAGTGCTATTACCTTTTTATGGTGTTATATGTAGATGACATCCTCATCATTGGGAACGGCGTAGGAATGCTATCCACAGTAAAGGCTTGGTTATCTAGACACTTCTCCATGAAGGACTTAGGGGAAGCATCCTATATCTTGGGGATTAGAATCTATAGAGATAGATCCAAGAGGATGCTTGGCTTGTCCCAGTCCAAGTATATAGAAACCATTGTCAAAAGGTTTGGCATGAAAAATTCTAAGAGAGATCTCACACCGATGAGACATGGGATATCGTTTTCTACGAGTATGTCCCCAAAGACTCCAGAAGAAAGGGCGAACATGAATATGATACCTTATGCCTCAGCAATAGGGTCTATCATGTATGTTATGCTATGTACTAGGCCTGATATAGCGCATGCTCTGAGTGTCACGAGCAGGTATCAGGCGGATCCAGGTTTGGAGCATTGGAAAGTAGTAAAGTGTATCCTTAAGTACTTGAGAAGGACTAAGGATCTTTTACTTATATATGGAGGTAATAGCCTTAAGGTTGAAGGCTACACCGACTCAAGTTTTCAGTCTGTTGTCGATGATAGTAAGTTGAATTCAGGGTATGTGTACACCTTGAATGGAGGAGCAGTGTGCAGGAAGAGTTCCAAGCAAGATACCACTGCTGACTCGACCACAGAGGCAAAGTACATTACTACATCAGATGCAGCAAAGGAGGGAGTCTGGTTGAAGAAGTTCATTACAGATTTGGGAGTCATTCCTGATAGCGAGAAGTCGACTTCTTTATATTGCGACAACTATGGGGCGATTACTCAAATAAGGGAACCTGGGTCTCATCAGAAGTGTTCTGAGGAGGTTCCAGCTTATCAAAGAAATCGTAACCCGAGGAGATGTAGCAGTGGAAAGAGTTCCATCCGAAGATAACATTGCAGATCCACTGATAAAGCCGTTGTCTCATATTGTCTTTGAGCGTCACAGGGGTCTGATGGGGATCAGACACATAGGTGATTGGCTTTAGGTCAAGTGGGAGATTGCTAGTCATAGGTGCCCAGCAAGCCAATCACGTGAGTGATGGCACGTGTGACTTGATACAGAATCATTTTGCTTATTATATTTTGGCGTATATCACTTTATAACTATTGCATAAATGCATATATATATATATATATATATATATATATATATATATATATATATATATATATATATTGTGATATCCTTGGATTTGTGCAATGGGAATCGGACCTTGATGAGATCACGATAATGAGATCGATTCACCATTAAACACATATCCTAAATAATCCTCGTCATAGGTTACTCGAGAGGGACATCTTGATAACCGGACAGACTGGTGTGCTGTATACCCGTCTATATGATGGATGTAGTTGGTCTCATAGCTGCTCGTGTAGGGACACTAGGGATGCAGTACAGGTGCTCATTGGAGAATGAGTTCACTGATTGATCCGCTTACGGAATGCTGGATGGTTGATGATGCCTTATTGTCAGACAATGATTCCGTAGTCCTAGTGGTGTATCTGGTCCTTAGACTTGAGACACCAAGGATGTCCTGTATGAGTGCTCCACTCTTTGATACCAGACTTATAGGTTTGGCTGTCCTAGATCTAATACAACTGGTCATTGGGAGTAGTAGTCGACCTTACGAGGGCTATTGAGTGTCGATAGAGGATCATCCACTCTCGACGTCATGAGAGGAATATCACATGTATTCTTGCTCAAACAAATCCCTGGCTAGGGTCATTCGGGTTGAGAGAGAAAGAGTTCTCCAAGAGAATCCAATTAGAGCGAGACTCGAGTAGAAACCATATGGGTTTGACAACACCATGCTCGATATACGGTCTTTGGGATATTAGATGGATGAGGGACTATAGGTACATGGTAATTGAGGACAGACAGGTCCAATGGATTGGATTCCCCTGTATCGTCTGGGGACTACGGCATAGTGGCCTAGTACGTCCGTAGTCGATGAGTCAAGTGAATTATTACAGAGATAATAATTCACTGAGTTAGAAGGAGTTCTGACAGGTATGACTCACGGCTAGCTCGATATTCGGCCTAGAGGGTCATACACATATGGTAGGCATTGCGATGAGTAGAGGTTCGGATATGAGATATCCGATGGAGCCCTTGTCTTATTGGATGCAGATCCAATACCCACTAGGGGAGGACCCATTAGGGTTTGACAGGGGACCTCTATAAATAGGAGGGATTCAGAGCCTCATAGGCTAGAGAGCCTTTGCTTGCCTTTCCTATTCTCCTCTCCCTCTCCACCTCAGAGCAGGCCTGGAGTTTCGAGGAGCGTCATCGCAACCCTGCTGTGTGGATCACCGCTAGAGAGGAGGACGCTTGACCTCCTTCACCCTCTCCTAAGGATCTGTAAGGAAACAGGGATATACGATCTCCCTAGGTAACATAATCTACTCTATATACAGTTTTAAGTTTCGCGGATTTTACGCACCAATCTTTGCACGACGACGAACATTTCTTTGGGAATCGGGGATTTTGTTTTCTTGTTCTTCCGCTGCGCATATGATGTCGCTCCCAAGATTTCCCAACAGACACCAAGCTAAATGGCCAAACGACCCGTGCAATGGTGGACACGGGCGCTGCCTACAACTTTATAGCCGATCGAGAAGCAAAGTGACTTGGGTTGATCTTGGAGAAGAGCCCAAGCCGAATGAAGGCGGTGAACTCAGAGGCCAAGTGAACCTCCAGGTTGGCGAAGGGAGTTCCCATCAAAATTGGGACATGGAGCGGGAACACCAACATGATGGTATTGCCATTGGGCGACTTCCAAGTGATTCTTGGAATGGAGTTCATGCACGCGGCGAAGTTGGTGCCAATGCCGTTCTTGAACTCCCTGTGTATGATGGGAGGTGACGACCCCTATGTGGTTCCTGTCTCTTAGAGAGGAACCAAGGAGCCCCAACACATATCGGCATTACAACTGAAGAAAGGGGTACGTAAAGGTGAATTAACATTCATGGCTGCTATGAAGCTAGAGCCACTCGATGAGAAGGCCATTCAAGAACCTACTACAGTGGCGAATGTCCTGAAAGAGTTTAATGACGTTATACCACCCAAGTTGCCGAAGACTCTTCCACCATGCAGAGGCGTGGATCACAACATCGAGTTAGAACCAGGAGTGAAACCTCCAGCGAGACCACCCTACCGCATGTCCCCGCCAGAGTTGGCAGAACTCAGAAAGTAGTTAGGTGAACTGCTAAGCGGTGGTCTCATCCGCAGCTCTAAAGCACCTTTCAGGGCTCCAGTTCTCTTCCAGAAGAAACAAGATGGGAGCCTCTGACTATGCGTCAATTACCGAGCCCTTAATAAAGTGACAGTGAAGAACAAGTATCCCATCCCGCTCGTTGCGGACTTGTTCGACCAGTTGGGCAAAGCCAAGTATTTCTCGAAACTCGACCTTCGGTCGGGGTATTGGCAGGTGCGCATTACCGAAGGCGACGAAGCGAAGACTACTTGTGTGACTAGGTATGGAGTGTTTGAGTTCTTGGTGATACCTTTTAGCTTAACCAACGCTCCGGCCACATTCTACACCCTCATGAACCAACTATTCAAGGAGTATTTGGACAAGTTCGTGGTCGTCTACTTAGACGATATCGTCGTATACAGCCAAACGCTCGAGGAGCATGTTCGGCACCTTCGGACAATTTTCAAGGTTATCAAGGAGAACACTTTATTCATAAAAAGGGAGAAATGCTACTTCACCCAAACGAAGATCTTATTCTTGGGGCATCGAATCGGTGATGGTTCCATTCGCATAGACAAATCAAAAGTGCAAGCGGTTGCGGAATGGTGAACTCCAAAGAAGGTGCCAGAGTTAAGATCCTTCCTTAGTTTCGTCAACTACTATCGACGCTTCATAGCGGGGTACTCGAAGCATGCAACTCCACTAACGGAGTTACTGAAGAAGGAGCAGCCTTGGAAATGGTTGGACAAATGTGAAATAGCATTCCAAGATCTGAAGGTTGCTGTTATGGAAGAACCGGTGCTCAAATTGCTAGACTATGGGGAGCCTTTTGAAGTCCATACAGATACTTTGGACTTCGCTATTGGGGGAGTACTCATGCAGGAAGGTCATCTGGTGGCCTACGAGAGCCGTAAGCTCAACGAGACCGAGTGGTGGTATCTGGTGCACGAGAAGGAGATGACAACGGTGATCCACTGTCTACGAGTTTGACGATACTACCTTCTCAAATCGCGATTTGTGCTTAGGACAGACAACACCGCTCTGAGCTATTTCCAAACATAGAAGAAACTTTCCCCAAAACAAGCATGGTGGCAGGACTTCTTGGCTGAATTTGATATGGCAATGGAGTATAAGCCTAGGAAGGCAAATGTCATGGCCGATGCATTGAGTGGGAAAGTGGACCGCGTGAATGCCATACAATTGGAGGGTGGAGGCCAAGCAAGTCAATTGCACTCCAACTTCCTTTCCAGGATCAGGGATGGACTGTTTGGTGATCCTCAAGCAGTTCTCCTGATGCAGCTCATCAAAGAAGGCAAGGCACGACGATTTTGGGTCCAGGAGGGACTCGTGTACACAAAAGGGAATCGAGTTTATGTTCCTCGAGTGGACAATTTGAGGCGTGGACTCTTAAGAGAGTATCACGATTCCCTTTATGCTGGACACCCAGGTATTCATCAAACGTTGGCTCTCGTGGAGAGGGCCTTCTACTAGCCGAAGATGGGGACTGATGTGGAGGAATATGTTCGAATATGCCTCACTTGTCAACAAGACAAGGCGGAGCAACGGAAGCCAGTGGGACTTTTGGAGCTATTGCCCATACTAGAAAGGTCGTGGGAGAGCATTTCCTTAAACTTTATATCGAGCTTGCCACTAGTAGGGAGACTCGGATCGTCATGCCTTTCATTGCTGCTCCCCTACACTGTTCAGCAGAGGAGGCGGCCAAGCTGATGATGAAGGATGTGGTGAAGTATTGGGGAGTCCCACACAATATCATCAATTATCGGGATACTCGGTTCCTAGGATGATTCTGGACCGAGTTATTCAAATTGTTGGGATCCAAGTTATACTTCTCCATAAGTCTCCACCCCTAGACGGATGGCCAAACTGAGAGGATAAACTCGTCATACAACTTGCAGCGGAGCTCTGCATCCAACAAGAGCCCCTTCGAGATCATTACCGGACAACAACCGTCAACTCCTCACACCATGGCAATTTGGTATACTGGGAGTAGTCTGTCAGCCTACCACTTTGCAAAGGAGTGGCACCAAAATGCAGATATTGTGTGGGCTTACTTGGAGAAGGTGACAAAAAGGATGAAGAAGTCGGCAGACTTGGGAAGGCGACCGTAAGAGTTCAAGGTTGGCGATTTGGCATTGGTAAAGCTTCAACCAGCATTACTCAAATTATTTAGGAACAAAGTCTATAAAGGATTGGTGTGCAAGTATGAAGGACCCTTCCCAATTATCAGTAGGGTAGACAACGTCTCTTACAAGTTACAACTGCCGGCATGGTTCAAAATTCACAATGTTCTTCATGCCAGCAACCTAAAAGCCTACCACTTGGATCCGCAAGATGCTTCCCGAAGTGTTCCAACTTGGCTACCTCCCATCACAGCCTCCTATGAGAAGCGAGTTGAAACCATTCTGGCGGATCGCAAGATAAAGCTGCCCAATGGAGCTGAGCAAACAGAGTACTTGGTGAAGTGGTGAAAGCTTCCCCAAACTAAAGCCAATTGGGAGCCTGAAGACGCCCTACGACATGAAGAAGCGATCATCAACAACTACAAACAAGCGTCGATGAGGGCGTCGACAGTTTAAGTGGGGGAGAATGTCACGAATGGTCGTTGTGCACCCGCAACAACTCCGTTCAACGAATCATTCGTCGCTCTCATCTATATGTACAACTACTTGGTAGCCTGTTTTGCCTTGGTTTTAAGTCATTTTGCTTGTAAAAATGTAAGTTCGAACAAGTTGCAGTGCTACAAAGCGATCGCTCACCGAACCGAGCAAAACAACCCCAAAATAACCCAAAACAGCTCCGTTTTCATGTACTGCGGGCTGTTTTCTATAGCCTGCCTCCACTCACCAAAACGTTGTTAGGATTGGAGCGGCACTAAGAGGGGGGGGGGGGGGGGGGGTGAATTAGTGCAGCGGTAAAGTGCGATAAACTTTTGACGATTTAAACACTTTCGAAAACTTCGTATGATAAAAGTAACGTTTTCGTTTGAAACCATTTCGATTGCGTTTTAGCTTGAAGGGATAAGTAAGACAGAGACAAAGAAGTAGAGCATTAAGGTGCAAATGGTTTGTAGTAATGTAAATGACAATAAGTAAATGCAAACCAGAGATCATGCTGATTTTATAGTGGTTCGGTCAAATGACCAACATCCACTTGCGAGGCCCCTCTTCGATGAGGCTCCCACCTTCCACTAGCAAATCTCTTGAAGGGGAAGGGTAAATACCCCTCTTACAACTTTTTACAAGGGTTCACTCTCTTACATATTTTCAGCAAGAAAGAAGGAGGTGAACACTAGCAAATTGAAAACAAGACTAGCAAAGACTTTTCTAAGACTCTAAGACCTTTCTCTCAATTAATTGCTTCTCAAAAAGTTATAATCTCAGCTTTCAATATGATCAATCAATCTTGCGATATTTTCAAAGATTTTGCAAGGCATATAAGACATTCATAACACACAACATTTTGCAATTCATATAAGTCATGCTATCAAAATGGTACAAGTCATCACTTTTCTCTCCCTTTGTTATCAACAAAAAGGAAACGAGACTTGAAGCATATAATTTGTGATTATAACATTAGGAAAATTCAGCATTCATCCATTTTATCAAATCTCTTCTTTCTATAAATAACAAGAATTGTAGATGTACAAGGAAGAGATTGTGAAAAAAATTTCAAGTAGTAACTCCAATAAGTCAAGATCATAATTCGAATACAAATCCATTCAAATTTATCAACTTGAAACTCATAATCAAGCCATCAAAATCAATTTCGAGATTCATAAAATATCATAAAATCATTAATCTTGATCAAGATAGGATAAGGTAATTTAACGTGTCATTTAGAATCGAAAGAGAAGGATCAAATTCACCGAGGAATGGAGAGAGGATGAAAAACTTTGCGGAAAATCCATTCAAACAAGTTTATTCTTAGGGATAATTTAACATACCTAATTCCCTTATAATGAATTCAAATTGGTCTTCATTCAAAGCTTTTGTAAATATATCTGCTAATTGATGCTTTGTATCAATGAATTCTAGAACAACATTATTGTTAAGAACATGATCGCGTATGAAATGATGCCTAACGTCGATGTGCTTAGTTCTAGAGTGCTGAATTGGATTTTTGATGAGACATATGGCACTAGTATTATCATATTTTATGGGAACATTTTTGAAGTGAATTCCATAGTCTTCTAATGTATTTTTCATCCAAACAACTTGTGCACAGCATGCACTTGCAGCAATGTATTCGGCTTCCGTCGTAGATAGTGCAACTGGATTTTGTTTCTTGGAAGTCCAATAAACAAGTGCATGTCCTAAAAATTGGCATGTTCTGGATGTACTTTTTCTATCTATCCTGCATCCGCCAAAATCGGCATCTGCATAAGCTATTAAATCGAATTTTTCAGATTTTGGATACCACAATCCTAAATTTGGAGTTCCTTTAAGATACCTAAATATTCTTTTAACACTTTTAAGATGAGATAATTTAGGATTTGATTGAAACCTAGCGCAAAGTCCTACACTAAACATAATATCTGGTCTAGTCACGGTGAGGTAGAGTAGACTACCTATCATTCCCCTATATATTCTTTGATCGAAATTTTCACTATTTTCATCCATATCTAACTTAGTCGCGGTACTCATAGGGGTGTTTATTGCTTTTGAATTATCCATGTTAAATCGTTTTAACAATTCTAATGTATATTTAGATTGGTTAAGAAATATATCATCACTAAGTTGTTCTATTTGTAATCCTAAAAAGAAAGTTAATTCACCCATTAAACTCATTTCAAATTCATGACTCATACATTTGGCAAATGATTCACATAGTGATTCATCCGAAGAGCCAAAAATAATATCGTCAACATAAATTTGCACAATAAGAAAATTATTTTCAAAATATTTCATAAACAATATAGTATCAACCTTGCCTTTGGTAAAATTATTTAAAATAAGAAAGGAACTAAGCCTTTCATACCAAGCTCTAGGAGCTTGTTTCAAGCCATAGAGAGCCTTAGTCAATTTGAATACATGATTAGGAAGAAGAGAATTTTCAAATTCGGGAGGTTGTTCGACATATACTTCTTCGGAAATAAAACCATTCAAGAAAGCACTTTTGACATCCATTTGAAATAGTTTAAAATTATTACTACTAGCATAGGCAAGGAGCATCCTTATGGCTTCTAATCGAGCCACGGGAGCGAAGGTTTCTTCGTAATCGATACCTTCTTCTTGGTTGAAACCTTTGGCCACTAATCTAGCCTTGTTTCTAACCACGATACCATTTTCGTCTTGCTTGTTTCTAAAGACCCATTTAGTACCAATGACTAAAAGGTCACTAAGTATAGGAACAAGCTTCCATACCTTATTCCTCTCAAATTGATTTAATTCCTCTTACATTGCAATAACCCAAAAATCATCTTTTATGGCTTTGTCAATGCATTTAGGTTCGATTTGAGAAAGGAAGGCGGCATTAGCACAAAAATTCTTGAAAGAGGAATGAGTTTGAACCCCTTTTGATGTATCTCCTATAATTAGCTCCTTTGGATGAGCATCTATATTCTTTCATTCCTTGGGTAAGGAAATTTCGGAAGAAGGTGCATCCAAGTTGCTATTTTGAGGAGGGGGTTCATTTAAATTCAAATTATCAAAACCAAGATCATCATCAAAATCATTTTTCTTTAAATAAGAAATTTCATTAAAAACTACATGAATAGACTCTTCTATTACTAAGGTTCTTTTGTTAAAAACCCGAAAAGCCTTAGAAACGGAAGAGTAACCAAGAAAGATGCCTTCATCGGATTTACCATCAAATTTTCCTAAGGCATCCTTTTTATTCAAAATAAAGCATTTACAACCGAAAACTTTAAAATAGGAAATATTTGGTTTTTTGTTATTCCATAATTCATAGGGAGATTTTGATAAGGATGGTCTTATTAGGACTCTATTCATGATGTAGCAAGCCGTATTTACGGCTTCGGCCCAAAAATACTTAGGTAAACTATGTTCATTTAACATAGTTCTTGCCATTTCTTGTAGGTTTCTATTTTTTCTTTCAACTACTCCATTTTGTTGGGGATTCCTCGGAGTGGAGAAGTTGTGATTGTATCCATTAACTTCACAAAAATTTTGAAAGTCACGGTTTTGAAATTCACCACCGTGATCACTCCGAATTGATGAAATCATAAAACCCTTTTCGTTTTGAGTGAGTTTACAAAATTTAGAGAAACACTTGAAACAATCACTTTTGTGAGCTAAGAAATAGGTCCAAGTGTATCTAGTATAGTCATCCACAATTACAAACGCATATTTGCTTCCCCCTAGACTTGTCATGTCAATTGGTCAAAATAAGTCCAAATGAATCAATTGTAATTGTCTAGTGGTGCTAATTTGAGTTTTTGGTTTAAAACTAGTTTTTATTTGTTTACCTAGTTGACATGCATCACATACTTTGTCCTTAATAAACTTTATATTTGAAATTCCTCGAACTAATTCTCTAGATGAGATCTTAGATATTAGTTTCATGCTTGCATGGCCTAGTCTCCTATGTCAAAGCCAAGCATTATCATTTAAAGCGGAGAAGCATGTTTCATTACTTAGTTCATCAAGGTTGATGGTGTAAACATTATTTTGTTTTAATGAAATCATAGTTATGTTATGGTTTGGTTTTTCAATAATACACACATTTGATTCAAATCTAACGATATAACCTTTATCGCATAATTGACTAACACTCAAGAGATTATGTTTCAATCCATCAACTAGTAAGACATCATCAATAGAAAATTTTAATTTGTTACCTATGGTTCCCTTGCCAATGATTTTGCCTTGGTTGTTGTCTCCGAAGGTGACGTACCCTTCTTCTTTGCTAGTGAGTATAGAGAAATGAGATGGATCTCCAGTCATATGTCTTGAGCATCCACTATCTAGATACCATCTCTTGCTCCTAGCTTGTGATGGTGTATGTTTCTACAAGAAGGGATTATTTTTATGTACCCATTTTCTTTTGGGTGCCTTAAAAATTGATTTAACTTGTTCATCATATTGCATAGAATTGATCATGGTTCCTTTAGGAACCAAAATTAGTTTGTTCGGACTAATTTTCTTGAATTGACATTTATAAGTTTTATATCCATATTTGCAACAAAAGTTGCAATTGCTTTAGTGCCGAACATGTAAGACGGGGCCTTTAATGAAAGTGGTTGGATTTTAGTGAGGACTTCTTACAAATCTGATTCCACTTCTTCTAGGAACGTGACCCTTATTTGTAAGGATCATGTTCAAAGATTTGCTACCAACCTCGAATTTCTTCAAGGTGTCCTTAAGTAGCAAGTTCTCCTTTTGGAGAGATCCTAGATCATGACATTTTATACATGGAGCTAAACTATCATGATATTCAGTTTTTAATTTATCGATATCACAAGTGAGACTATCATGCTCCTTTTTTAGCAATTTATATTTTCTACTAATTGACTTACATTCATCAAATAACTCATGGAAAGCATTTTATAATTCATGATAAGGTAAATCTGCATCAATTAAATATGTTACCTCTTCTCCGATGGCCATTAGGGCGTAATGAGCAACTTGCTCGGTGTTGGACTCCTCTTCTTCGGACGCGCTTGAATCATCCCACGTTGCCTTGAGCGCCTTCTTCTTTGATGTTCTCTTTTTGGCTTGAGGACAATCGTTCTTGTAGTGTCCCGGTTTTTTGCATTCATAGCAAATCACTTGGTCCTTCTTGTATTCGAACTTATTTTTTTTATTATTTTTAAATTTGTTCTTTCTTAAATATTTTTTAAAATTTTGAGTTAAAAGTGCAATGTCATTGTCACTGTCCTCATCACTTGATATTCCTTTCAAGTGGTCTTCTTGTGATGTGAGTGCCATATCCTTCCTGTTCTTTGGAAGGGGGTTCTCGAGCTCGTCATGAGCTTGACATGTCATTTCATCGGTCATTAGAGACCCAATAAGTTCTTCAAGAGGGAATGTTTTAAGGTCTTTGGCCTCTTGAATTGCCGTAACTTTTGGATCCCAGCTTTTAAGAAGGGGATCTTAAGATTTTAGTTACTAGTTCAAAGTTAGTAAAATCTTTACCAAGAGCTTTGAGTCCATTGATGACATCCGTGAACCGGGTGTACATGTCTCCGATGGACTCACTTGGTTTCATTCGGAAAAGTTCGTAAGAGTGCACAAGGATGTTGATTTTGGACTCTTTCACTCGGCTAGTGCCTTCATGAGTGACCTCAAGAGTTCTCCAAATATCAAAAGCCGAATCACAAATTGAAACACGATTAAATTCATTTTTGTCTAGTGCACAAAACAAGGCATTCATAGCCTTTGCATTTTGTTAGGATCGAGAGCACTAAGAGGGGGGGGGGTGAATTAGTGCAGCGGAAATCTTACAGCGATTAAAAAACCAAAAGCTGCGTTCATTCAAAAAGTATTATGATGCAAAAGCAAATTCTCAGTTTGTATCTAAGTGCAGTTTGCGTCTAAGCGCAGATTGCGTCTAAGCGCAGTTTTGCGTCTAAGCGCAGTTTACGTCTAAACTCAGATTTACGTCTAAACGTTGTTTTACGTCTAAACGCAGATTTACGTCTAAACGTAGATTTACGTCTAAACGCAGACTTACGTCTAAACGCAGTTTTACGTCTAAATGCAGATTTACGTCTAAACTCAGATTTACGTCTTAAACTCAGATTTACGTCTAAACGCAGATTTACGTCTAAACGCAGTTTTACGTCTAGACGCAGATTTACGTCAAAACTTTGAAACTTGTTTGTATACTCGCAGAAGGCAGTATGCAGTTGGAATCAAGACGTAAACGTGAACTGAGATCTGATGATTGAGCAAGGAAAGCCGATTTACGTCTGAATGCAGTTTTACGTCTAAATGCTGAAACTCGTTCGTAAAATCGTAGAGGAAAGTTTGCAGTTATCAATAGGATCAAAATGTAAGTATAAACTGCAAAGAAGCTCGTTCGTAAAAGCACGGAAGACAGTTCTGCAGAATCAAATGTAAACGTAAACAGTAACGTATGAAAATACGAATTTACGTCTGAATGCAGATTCGGAAGAACAGCACTTGGAACTTGTTCGTGAAAGCACAGAGAGTAGTAGTAATGAGGGAGGTTTGCAGTAATGATAAAGTGCTCAAAAATAAACGCAAACCAGAGATTTAGAGTGGTTCGGTCAGCCTTGACCTACTCCACTTTTGGCTTCCTCCACCGACGAGGTTGCCGACGTCAACTAGGTGCCTTCCTTCAATGGGCGAAGGCCAAACTGCCCTTTTACAATTTCTCTCCTTTTGACAGGCTCAGGAGACAACCTTTACAGACCTTTCTCTCCTCACTTTACAACTGAAAACTTGAAGAACAGAAGGAGGAGACTTAAAGGCTTTACAACACTTTTGAGCTCTTAGAATCACAGAAAAGATCAAGATTTCGGTGTAGGTCTATATCTTTTCAGTGCTGAATGGGTGGGGTATTTATAGGCCCCAACCCAATTCAAAATTCGAGCTCAAAACGATCAAATCGATCAAATCCCAGAATTCTGGGATCAGGCGGTTGCACCTCTTGACTGGAGAGGTGGCACCGCCTGGCAGAGCTCGAAGACTGAGCTCAGGCGATTGCTTCTCTCTGCCAAAGCTCGAAGACTGAGCTCGATGGTTGCATCACCTGGCAGAGCTCGAAGACTGAGCTTGGTGATTGCATCACCTGGCAGAGCTCGAAACTGAGCTCGGTGGTTGCATCACCTGGCAGAGCTCCAAGCTGAGCTCAGGCTGATGCACCTCTCTGCCAGAGCTCGAAGACTGAGCTCGGTGAATGCATCACCTGGCAGAGCTCGAGACTGAGCTCAGGCTGATGCACCTCTCTGCCAGAGCTCGAAGACTGAGCTCGGTGGTTGCATCGCCTGGCAGAGCTCGAAACTTGAGCTCTGGCGGTGCTACCTCTTGGCAAAGGAGGTTGCACCGCCCAGTCTAGCTCGAAGACTGAGCTCTGGGCGGTTGCACCTCTCGGCTGGGGCGGTTGCACCTCCCAGCCTCGCAGCCCTGGCGGTTGCACCTCCTGGCTGGGGCGGTTGCACCTCCCAACCCCACAGCCCAGGCGGTTGCACCTCCTAGTGCAATCAGGGTCCGAATGGTTCACTCCATTCGGCCCACTTTGAATCTTTTCAGGGGCCCAATTGCCCCAAGATTAAGCTAATGGGATCACCTCCCATTTTCATGCTTAATCATCATGCTAACTACGATTAACTCTAAGACAACTTCTGCAGCTTTGCTCCGATGCGTCAATCGCTTCTTCCGGCGAGTTTCCGGCCAACTTCCGTCGATCAACCGATAACCCTCGGTGATCCTTCTGCGGACATCCGGCATACTCCTGGACTTGCGACGATCCACTTGGCGAGTTCCGACGAGCTTCGCTTGGCAAGCTTCTGGACTTCTCGGATCTGTTCACGCTGAACCTCCGACGACCGTCCGAACTTCCGTCGAACTCTCGAACTCCCAACGTGATCATGATCTTGACTCCGGCGCAACACCTGCTGCTTGTCTAACTTTCATCGTAGTTAATCCTGCACAACAAAACAAAAACTTCGATCGAGACAATTAGTTCTAAGCAATTAACCAAGTTGTCCGGCATGTCATTGGTCTCTCGACGCTTCGTCCGATTCTTCGGCGCATCGTCCTCTTCTGCAGCCTATTGCCCAATCGGCCAGTCGACTCCGCAACTCCGATATCCTTGGCACAATACCCGCTCTTCTTGGCCCGATGCCCGAGTCCACGGCCCGAAGCCTTCTGTCGATACGCCGACCGATCCACCGGCCCGACGTCCAATCTTCTGACATGTTCCTTCGGCACAACATGATTATCCTGCTTTAATTGTCTCATCCTGATCGAAGCATCCTGCGTCACTCAAAACGCAGATTAAATCATAAACATATATCAAGTAGTTTCATCATCAAAATACGAGATTCAACACATTTAAGGCAAAAACCTTCTTCTCCGATTCATTCCATTCGGTCATCAGAAGAGAAGATTTTTGAAATCCGTTTTCAACAATAGTCCAAAGCTAGAAATCCATGGAAATGAGGAAGATCCTCATACGAGTCTTCCAATAAGTATAATCCGACCCATTAAACAAGGGTGGACGTGTGATAGAATGACCCTCATACATGCCGGAGTAAGCCATCTGTCTTGAGTATTAAACCAAATATGAGAGTGAGCCTAGCTCTGATACCAATTGTTAGGATCGGAGCGGCACTAAGAGGGGGGGGGGTGAATTAGTGCAGCGGTAAAGTGCGATAAACTTTTGACGATTTAAACACTTTCGGAAACTTCGTACGATAAAAGTAACGTTTTCGTTTGAAACCGTTTCGATTGCGTTTTAACTTGAAGGGATAAGTAAGACGGAGACAAAGAAGTAGAGCATTAAAGTGCAAATGGTTTGCAGTAATGTAAATGACAATAAGTAAATGCAAACCAGAGATCACGCCGATTTTACAATGGTTCGGTCAAATGACCTACATCCACTTGCGAGGCCCCTCTTCGATGAGGCTCCCACCTTCCACTAGCAAATCTCTTGAAGGGGAAGGGTAAATACCCCTCTTACAAATTTTTACAAGGGTTCACTCTCTTACATATTTTTAGCAAGAAAGAAGGAGGTGAACACTAGCAAATTGAAAACAAGACTAGTAAAGACTTTTTTCTAAGACCTTTCTCTCAATTAATTGCTTCTCAAAAAGTTGTAATCTTAGCTGAGATTTGAGGGGTATTTATAGACCTCAAGATGATTCAAATTTGGGCTCCAAAATTTGAATTCTCTTTGGGTTCCCGATGTTGGCGGTGCCACCGCCTGTCAGTGTCAGACACTGACAGTGGACGGGCGGTGCCACCGCCCAGCCAAGCGGTGCCACCGCCCAGCTCTCGGGCACTGGGCGGTGCCATCGCATGGCTCTCGGGTGTTAGGCGGTGCCACTGCCAGACCCTTCGATTCACTGGTTGGGCTTCAAATTTAGCCCAAACCAAGTCTAATTTTGGGCCCAGTTGGCCCCTAACTAGGATATAGGATTATCTCTTAATCCTAATCCTAATTACAAGTGAACTATATAACAAAAAAAAAATCCTAAGCAAGTTTTCAACCGCGAGCGTCGAGTCTTGTTCCGGCGAGCTTTCCGACGAACTTCTTCCGACGGACTCCCAGCAAGCTCCCGAACTTATGATGACTTTAACGAGTAGCCGAGCCTTCTTGGTGATCTCCGTGAACCTCCGACGATCTCTTTGGCGAACTTCCGAAAATTCCGACAGGTTTTCGATTTCTTCTCGGTTGGTTCCGGCAGCATCTCCGATGATTCTTTGGACTCTTAAACGTCCATCGAACTTGACTCCGGTATTCTTGCTTTATGTTTTCTGGTTATCGTAGTTAATCCTGCACACTTAACTCAATAATATAGATTAGATCAATTAACCCATCAATTGATTTTATCATCAAAATCCGAGATTCAACAAACGTTAGCCATCTTAACCCCTTTGAACCCCTCAGGTGGCATAGGGCTGGATGGGGCTTCGGTATAGTGTCGGGCGTTGAACAACCTTTCGCAAGTTCGCACGTTGCCTTGATGGGAACTTGTTGTCGTGCCCGGCACCCGGTGAGCAACTGTTTGTGGACTTGTAGTTATTCGTTCAACCCTCTAAAGTCCTTGTTTTCCCCCTCTCCCTCTTTTCTCTTATGCACGCAAGGTGCTCGCTGAATTACTTGTAAAGCTTCCCCTTTTCATGAGACGTCGGGACTTGTCCGTCGCTCGTTCTTTCGAACTAATCAACTTTATCTTTTTACAAGTCCTTCGGGACCTGCGAGAGGTTGCAAGTGGGCTGATCTTTGCAGAGCGATATCGCAAGGGTGAAGCGCAACTTAGGCAACGCAAGCTAAGTTCGCGTTTTGGCCGCAAGGGTGCATCACACCTTAGGCAATTCCAGCTAAGGTCATGATAGGAGGGGGAATTTGAAAGTGGATATAGGTCACAAAGACCGAACCACTCTAAATTCTGGTTTGCTTTTCAATTTGTGCAAGTTTCATTACTGCGAGCTACATTAATTTCTTACTGCCTTCTCTATACTCACATACGCTTTCAAGTTAAACTCCTTATGAAATGATTTTCGTTGGAATCAATTTTAATCGAAACTTAGACTTTTGAAATCGTGAAAGTTTTCCGCTGCACTAATTCACCCCCCCTCTTAGTACCACTCTTGATCCTAACAATTGGTATCAGAGCAAGGTTTACTCTCGTTTGGTTTAAAACTAAGAGAGATAGCATTTGCCGGCAACGAAAAGGGTCATTCAATTACACGTCCGCCCATGTTCAATAGGACGGGTTACACATATTAGAAGACTAGAATGAGGATCTTCCTAATTTCAATGGATTTTGAGCTTTGGAACGTTGTCGAAAACGGTTTTCAAAAGTCTTCTCTTCTAATAAACGATTGGAATGAGTTGGAGAAGAAAACTTTCACTTTAAATGCCAAGGCTATGAATGTCTTGTTTTGTGCATTAGATAAAAACGAGTTTAATCGATTGTCGATTAGTGAAAAGACTTTTGATATTTGACACACACTCGAAGTGACTCATGAAGGCACTAGTAGAGTGAAGGAGTCAAAAATTAATCTTTTAGTGCACACTTACAAATTATTTTGGATGAAATCGAGTGAGACCATTGGAGACATGTACACCCGATTTATGGATATCGTCAATGGTCTAAAAGGACTTGGTAAATGTTTCTCAGATTTTGAACTCGTTAATAAAGTTTTAAGATCCCTTCCAAAGAGTTTGGGCCCTAAAGTCACGGACATTCAAGAGACTAAAGATTTAAATAATTTTCCTCTCGAAGAACTAATTGGGTCACTAATGACCTATAAGATGATTTGTAAAGCTCATGAAGAGCTTGAGGACACCTTTCCAAAGAACAGAAAGGATATGACACTAAGAATCCAAGAAGATCACTTAAAAGAAAATTCAAGTGATGAGGACCTTGATGAAGACTTGGCACTCTTAACAAGGAAATTCAAAAAATTTATAAGAAGCAATTAATTTAAAAATGACACTAAAAATAAATTTGAACCCAAGAAAGATCAAGTAATATGCTACGAATGCAAGAAGTCAGGATACTACAAGAGCGAATGTCCCCAAGCCAAGAAGAGGACACCAAAGAAGAAGGCTCTCAAAGCAACATGGGATGACTCAAATGAATCCAAAGAAGAGGAGCCTACCAACACCGAGCAAGTTGCTCACTATGCACTAATGACCATTAGAGATGAGGTGAGTAGTTCATTTGATGCAAATTTATCCTTTGATGAACTATTAAATACTTTTTGTGATTTGTTTCATGAATGCAAATTGATTAGTAAAAAATATACATTGTTAAAAAAGGAGTATGCCTCTCTTGTTATTGATTTCAATAGATTAAAAGTTGAGCATAATGATAGTTTAGCTCTACGTATGAAATGCCATGAAGTAGAAACACTTAGAAAGGAAAATTTGCTACTAAAATAAACCTTAAAAAAATTTGAGGTTGGTAGTAAGTTCTTGAACATGATCCTTTCCAATAAGGGTCACATTCATAAAAGAAGTGGAGTCGGATTTGTGAGTAGCTCTCACCAATGTCCAACCAATTTTGTTAAAGGCCCTATCTTACATATTTCACCCCAAAACAAATACAACTTTTGTTGCAAACTTGGACATATAGCTTATCATTGTCCATTTAAGAAGTGTAGTCCACACAAATTGATTTGGGTTCCTAAAGGAACCGTAAAGAAATCCATGCAAAATGATAAGTTAAGTCGATTGGTTTTTAAGGCATCCAAGGTCAAATGGGTACCTAAAAATCATATCTTTTTATAGAAAATTACACCATCATAAGCTAGGAGCAAGAGATGATACTTTGATTTTGGATGCTCAAGACTTATGGCCAGAGATCCAAAATAACTCATAAAGCTCTCTAGCCAAAATAATAAAAAGCGGATCATAAGAATTAAAACTGTCGGTTACAAAATGATATTTATAAGATCATGATGCAATAATTATTTGAAATCTTATATGATAAACACTTGATCTTGATCTCTCAAACCTAAGAATTCATATGCATAAGTTCCCTTTCTCACTTCTTCTGGATTTCTAAATTTCTCGGATACATTCCCTCAATTTTTTTTCCAGATCGAATTCTATCCAACAAGATCATGAGTTTGTTAAATTTTATTTTCATACTTTTCTTGATTCTTTGGATCACTCACTTAAATCATGATCTTATAGTGTGTGCAATAAGCTATATGCATTTTTCCATATGAGTTGTTATAATGCTTGCGTACAAATTTTATATGGTGAATCATGAAATTACAGTATGCGTTTTTTTTTATACGAGTTCTATATAACGTTTAAGTATGGTATGCATTTTATATAATGAATCATTAACGTACAATCTTCAATATGAATCTTCTCCTCTTATGATGTGAATTTTACATAATGATATAAATAAGGTTGTGTGCTTCACAACAATAAAAATCTTACAAAATTGGAATCACCTATGATAGCAACACACACCAATGTGAGCAGTGCTCACTGCCTGTAGGCGGTGGCACCGCCCAGCTGGCGGTAGCGCCACCAGTTGTCATGAGTGGCAAGCGGTAGCACCGCCCAGCTAGCGGTGCCACCGCCCGCAACCTCTACCGTATAAAAAAGCACTTAGAACCGACCCCAAGCCCTCCTACATTCCTCCAAACACCTCTAAACACCTCTCCACCCTTCATTCTCCTTGAACCTCCTCTAGAAACTCAAGGAAACCCTCCTCCTCTTCTTCAAATTCAAGGATCAATCTCAACCTTTCAAGAAGATTACTGCAAGGGTAATTCTCAAACCTCTTCTCTCAATTTATTAATAGAACTTGCCTCTTATGTGTAGTTCTTGGTATCATTTATGTGTTTAGTCTCATGGATTCTAGAAGATCCTCTAGGGACAAAGGGAAGAGGGGATTAAATGAAAATTATGAATCCCTACTTTTCGATTCTAATCAACATGCCCTAAAATTTTCATCAATAGAGTCTAGACATGTTCATAAGGGTAAATATGTTGATTTAGATGAATTAATTGATTTGGAACCTATTAAATGGTTTGCTAATCTAGACATTCTCCCAATCCTTCAAATGAGTGAACCTATCTACCCTAGGCTTGTTAGGCTATTTTACAATAATTTACATGTAGATGAAGATGAAAGGGTATCTACCTATCTATTAGGACATCATATACCCATTAAGGATAGAACCATTTACAACATAGGAATTCCGGTAAAAGAAAGAGAGTGTTATTTTAGAGGACAGTTGGGACTACTTACGTTGATGCCTTAGGAATAATTTTTGGCAATCCTAACTTAACGATTCTTCCAAAAAGCTACGAACATTTACTATCTTTAAGCACTAAAATACTTCATCACATCTTGATAAGTATAATCCTCCCTAAGCAATATCATTATGATGAAGTAAGTCAAATGGAACTAGGTACCATGTATTGAATTATGAAGGGACATAACAATTGTTTTGGTTACCTAATCTAACAAAACATGATTGAACTATCAAAAAAGGATATGATGCTTCCATATGGTGGCTTAATCATAAGACTACTCCATGCCTATGATATTGCTATTCCACCCGAAGAAGATGTTATAAAACTAGATAGATTTAGTATCATAAATAGAAATATATTTGATGGATTAGATGTACATTCAAAAATGGTATATGGACTAGACTGCCTAGAAGGACTAATCCTCTCCAACTTGAACCAGAACCTAAAACACCAATTTTTAGGGGTAATCAATCTCCTTCAACTAGTCCCTTTGAAGAATCTCCTCCAATAGAGCAAGCACCTCCCTCATCTATCGATGACATAGGGACTCAGATGGATCATTTTGAACAACGACAAGATCGACTTGAACAACGCCAAGATCAAATATTAACTAAGTTGCAACAAATTCACCGATACTTTAATACTTTGTTTAGACATTTTAACTTACTACCACCTGAATGAGCAGTGAATGAAATCTCTCTATTATATTATGCTTACTTTTATGTTGTAATCTTATGTTGATTATCTTGCTGTTTGTAATATTGAAATGCTGTTTACTTTGATGCAAAAATTTCATTGTGATCTCTTTTATGTTGTAATCCTATGTTGCGATGGTGAAATTTTGTGCTTACTTTGATGAATGTATCACTCTAAGAATTAGACTTGATAAATCTTTTAACTAAATAAATTCCTTGATACATTCAACTTTTGGTATTTATAACCTGACGTGTTATTTGATGATCATTTAAGATAGTCCGGAAAAGATATACATTCCAAATGCATGAATTTGATGTATATCTTTTCCGGACTATCTTTTTGTATCTCATAAATGGAGCTTTCATGAACTTATTTCGTTTTTATCTTCCTTGGTATCAGGTTTACTTCATACCCTTGCTCCATCACTTAATGATTTTTGATACACTCAATCACTCCATGGATTTCATTGATAAATGCATCTCTCACGGATTTATCTCTTTTGAATTTTTAATGAGAAATGGATTTGATGTGATGCTCCTCTTATTATGAAGGTTTATTTATGGAATTTCTTTTATCCTTCATATGATGATTCTTTCATATGAATTCTTTCTTAATGAAGGAAGAATTTTTATTTTTTTTATGAGATGAACACTTACAAGAGTGAGGAGTTGATTTCACATGAATATTGAAGCATGATTTAATAAAACTGTATTATCATTTTTGACTTGATTCAAATTATTTCACAAAGTTGGTTCTTAATAGATTTCCTCCTTACTTTCCTTTTTCATGCAAAGTTTTGATGATAAAAAAAGGGAGAAGTTGATGGAAGCTATCTCTTTAAATGTTTATAACCTTTAATGTGAGAACTTTTGAATGATATGATTGGTATCATCAAATACAAATTGAAATGTGGCATGAATTTTTACCACACTTGAATTGTTGAATCGTTCTCCTTTTTGTTGATGACAAAGGGGGAGAAATAATACCAAAATGTGGTAAATTGATGACAAATGCATGTAATGTATTTCATCATATATACTTGAAATGTTTGCTTGATAAATTTCCTTCATTATGATAATATATCTAGAGCTTAACTTGCTATTTTATAATTAATATCTTTTCATAGAATGATGAATTGCTATCTTTGTCATTTTTCATATTTAAAATATCATACTTGAAAATGGATGTTATGCTTTGACATCATTTTGAGAATATTAGATCATGATAGGAACCATGATGTGCATGTTGATAAGTTTAATGAACTTATCTTACCAGTTTATTTCTTGAATTCAAAGGCCTTGAATTCAAGAATGTCTTTTCTCTAATATGGCATATAGATAGGGGGAGTTAAGGTTAAATCCGTCATCAATTGATTGTCATCATAAAAAATTATTGAATCTCGAATTTTAATGATGAAGTCAATTGTAAATCGTTTGATCTAATCTATATGTTGAGAAAAGTATGCAGAATTAACTACGATAGCAGTAAGATATAAAGTAGGTGTTGTGGTGGAGTCAAGATTGAGATCATGTTGGGAGTTTGAGAGTTCGTCGAAAGTCCGGACGTTTATCAGAAGTTCTACCAGAACCAACTGAGAAGTCTAGGAGCTTGCCAAAGAAGCTCATCGAAACTTACCAAGAAGATCATCATAAAGTTTAGAAGCTTGTTGGGAGTCCGTCGGAGCATTGCCGAGAGTTCATCGGATATTCACCGGAAGAACGCCGGAAGCTAGTCGGAAGAGCAATTGACGCACCGGAACAAGAAGTGTTGTGATCATGTCTTAATTATCGTAGTTAGAGCGTAAATTAAGTTAGGATTTTAAGGTAATCTCACTAACTTAATTAGGGGTCAACTAGGCTCTTAATACGGCTGATTTGGGCCGGATTGAACAGCCCAATCAGCCCTTGAAAACATGGTCGGCGATGGCACCGCCCAGAAGACCCAATCTCCCAGGTGGTTTAGGCGGTGGTACCACCAGCAATTATTACTGCCAGCGATGGTACCGCCCCTGTCAGGCGATGGTACCGCCAGAGCTTGGTCTTCGAGCTCTGTCAGGTGATGGTACCACCCAGAATGGGTAGTGGTACCGCCTAGTGTCAGACTACAGACAGTAGTATCGCCCAATAATGACGATGGTACCGCCAGTACCTCGAAAATCTAGGATAAGACACTTTTTGGCTCCAGTTTTGAAGCCATTGGGGCCTATAAAAATCCTATCCTTTTCTGCATGAAAGGGCACGAAAGCATTGAGATAATCTTGAGTTGTTGGGGTGTAAAAGTATTGTAAACAAGTGCTAGAGTTCTCCTCCTCCCTTTCTAAGTTTTGAGATCATTCAAGAGAGGTGTGAGACTTATAAGGGTCCTCTCCTAAACCCATGAAAAGAAAAAAACGCTGTAAGAGGTGGATGGTCTTCGCCTATTGAAGGAAGGCCTTTAGTGGACATTGGTGACCTCGATAGAGGAGGAATCCGAAAGTGGATGTAGGTCACAAAAACCGAACCACTCTAAATTCTTGTTTGCTTTTCAATTTGTGTAAGTTTCATTACTGCAAGCTACATTACCTTCTTACTGCCTTCTCTATACTCACATACCCTTTCAAGTTAAACTCTTTACGAAACGATTTTCGTCGGAATCAGTTTTAAACTCCTTACGAAATGTAGACTTTTGAAATCGTGAAAGTTTTTCGCCGTACTAATTCACCCCCCTTCTTACTGTCACTCTTGATCCTAACAACTTAAAGAAATCAAATCCTGACACACTAGTTGGTACGAAAAAGTTCTTTATTTTGTACACAGGAAATTAAAAAAAGAAAAAAAGAAACTTATTGCTACTATTAAATTGTCATGTGATAGCTTATCATGTTGGGAAGGAAGCGAGGGGAAGTTGCAAGGTATCAGGGAGCTCACCTGGAGACGCCAAATCTGAGACACTACGAGGAAAAAGTTCTTTATTTTGTACGTAGGAAAAAAAAATAAAAAAGAAAAAAAGAAAGGAAGGGGTAAACAAACACACAGCAGCTGCTCATCCTGATTGTCCCACCTTTCTTCTTCCTTTCTCACAATCAGTGTTGATGATAAGTTCCACGAAGGAAGATTGTGCTTGTGAAATGAGGTTGAGAATGTTGCAGAGCCAACAAGCCAACAGTTGAGGAGCCAACATAGGGTTAGATGATATTGACTTCTTTTTTATTATAGTTATAATCAGTGAGGCCATATGCATTTAAGTTGTTTCCCTAGATTTCCGTGGGCTCACCGCACTCACTACTGTCGGTAACTCGGAAATCCCCTCCCTACATGCAGATATCATTAATATCATATAGATTATGGATAACTTTTAGAAATGAAGTCTAACATTCATCAATGCCAGGAGATGATTTCCAATTTAGATTAACAAGTATAATTTCTGAGAGAATGCAGCACCAAGGATTAGAGGAGGCAACTAACTAGTAGTCTTACCAAGGCCACGATGGGAGATGAGCTATAGAAAGAGCAATCCATGACATCACTCAATGCAGGTAAATGTTAGAGAAGAGACTGGAGCTGCAGACACAGAAAAGCAGAGATCAAGAGTAGAAATAGAAGAGAATTCTATGAAATGTAGAAGCAATAGATCTGGGCAATGCAAATTCAAGAAGCTATCCATGGACATTCATAAGAATCAGAACAACTGTTCGCAATGAATATATATATACAGATGATGAACATATCCAAAAGATACTACAAAATGATACATCCAAGAAAACTTGAGGATGCATCCTGCTGATGGATCAAAGGCATTAATGGTAAATGACAAAAGTAAATAAATAAGTAAATAACAAAGGAATCCAGGATGGTGACTCATTGACAAAACTAAATCTCTAAATGTCACAAGAGAAAAAAAAATCATAATAAATAGTTTCACAGAAAATAGAAGAGAGCAAAAAAACAAGTTCTTGATTTCTGCTTACTTGAAAAGCATCTAAGACTAAACAACTATTTTTTACTTCAAGGTCATAAAAGGACCTCAATTAAACACTGCCTAGCAATGCCACAAGAGAATTTAAACCTTATAAAAGACACAATAGTGGTCCTTAATGATAATGATCTATCTAAGCTGGCTACTGTGGGCCTTTAACGATAATGTTCTATCTAAGCTGGACTGTCTTTATAACAAGTTTCAGAGAGTTGTTAGACAGATTAATCTGAAGGGTTGGGTGAAAACCAAAAGGGTAAGTGGATTCAGGACGGAGATAGGAATACCGAATTTTATCATAACTTGGTTACCATTAGATGTCGTAGGAATCTTATCCAATATATTCAATCTAATATTTCTTGCATTTATGAATCTGATTTGAACCTGAAGGAGTTTGTTAACTTCTATTCTGGGCTTTAGCAGAATGATAGCAATCCTTTTGTTAGATGGCTTGAGACTCTCTCTACCTGCCCTCAAATGCATGGCATTATTGAGGATCAGGGGTCTCACATAAGTAGATCTTTTGATAGATAGGAAACCTGGAGGCACTTAAATCTTTAGGGTTGTTGGGCTGACAGCCCACATTCAGCCCAAGGTGGGTTTTATCAGTCCACAACTCACCCCCTCTTAACCTTGCTACGAAAATAAGCATAAAATGGCAGCAACGCGGGCAGTAAGGCACATCTTGGCAGCAGAAAAAGGAGAAGAAAAAATAGAAATCCAAAGAAAAAAAAAGGTAAGAAAACAAGGACAACACGGAGAGACTGTTCCCAATCATCTAGCAGTGTTCTCATCTCAGGTTAGATCAAATCTACAGTAGATTCTCACTGTGATTACTTGGGGAGAATTAGGGAGAATTTAGAATTTTGTGCATAGTGACGTGATCCTTGTATCCTAGTTATTCTCTTGTGATTGTTGCTAGGGTTTTGGGCAAGAGATTGAGATTTGTATATTCATTATTCTTATAGTGGATTATCTCTAGTTTACCCCATGGTTATTACTCTTCATATTAGAGGGGTTTTCCACGGATATCTTTGTGTTCTATTTGATTATGATTCCATTTAATTATGCTGCGTGTTATAGCCTGCTAGTATTTGTTCATATACAAAAGTTTATTTCACTTTATATCCCATCAAGGGTTTGGTAGGAATCCCGATCAGATAAATCTACGGTCGAATTCTATAGGCACCACTAGGAAACGATTGGGGATCATTTGGCTTTTGCGTTTAACCAGTGGGTGAAAACGTTTTTTATTTTTATTCGAAAGAGCTTCAACCCTAAAAGGGTGATTGATTTTCACCCTATTTCATTATGTAATGTCAACTACCGAATTCTTGCCGAGCTCATTGCAAATCACATCAAACCTTTACTCAAGGATTTTATTTCTAATAAAAAGTCTACTTTTCTCCTAGGTCGTAGTATTCATTCACGATAACATTTTAATTGTCTAAGAGGCTGCTCATACTATGTTTGATTCTATGGGTAAGAATCCATTGATCCTATTCAAGATTGACCATGAGAAAGCATATGATCAATTATCTTGAAATGCTATCCTCCCTGCCTTGGAAAACTTAATTTATTGCATGGATCAAAACTTGCATTTCCTCTCCATTATTCTCATGTATCATCAATGGTGATCGCGGTATTAGACAAGGAGACCCACTCTCTCCTTATCTATATATTCTTGTTGCCTTGCTTTTGCCTAACTTGTTTAACGTTGGTGTGAATACCAATTAGCTCTCTCCTTTTGAATTTGGAATCAAGTCAGTGTGTCGCATCTCATGTACGCTAACGATATCCACTTGTCTTTTAGAGCCAATAACAAATCTTGTAAGGTTGTTTAGGAGATTTTTAGGATGTATGAGGCCCTTACTAACCAACAGATCAATCATAACAAATTTGAAATTTTTTTCCCCCGTTTGACCAAATCGAGTACGAGGCAAGAAATGTACTCATTTTTTCATGTGAAAGAGGGGAAGTTCCCCTTCAAATACCTCGGCACCATGATTAGTCCGAAAAGGATTCCGATTTCTGATTTTGATAGCATGGCTCAGCACATCCATGGCAAGTTGGGAAATTGGAATGTTTCTAATCTTTCGCAAGCTGGTAGGGTGACTGATTAATTAAGTTCCTAATGCTTCTCCTAGCCACTCTTTGAATTTTACATGGATGCCCAAGAGAGCTTTGGATAGAATAAAGAAGGGTACTAGGTTACTTCCTTCGGCAAAACAATGACGAGTCTAGAGGTCTTCCTCTTATCTCTTGGGCTACGGTCACTTTACCTAAGTAAGCTGGGGTTCTTGGTATCCATGATCTACACACTACTACTACTTCAGCACTCCAAGCTAAAAGACTTAGGATGGTGCTGAATCAAGAGAATAACCTTTGGGTTAGGATTGTAACCGGTAAATATGGTAGAATTGTTGGAATTAAACTTGTTCAAGAGGCATAAAAAGGTTCATTGCATCAAGTGGGAGAATCAATACATCAAGAAGAAAAATTGGATTAAAAGTCTATAGAAGAATAAGTCAAATTGGTTATTGGTTCTTGAAAAGGTTTCTTGAAAGAGAATGATTCATCTTGAATACAATTAATATAATATATCTTTGGGGACTATATAAACCTCATATGTTGGGTCATGAGTGTAATAGAGTTTCTGAAATTGTAAAAGTGTTTTTCTTGAGAGAAATATAGAAGATAGAAAGCTTGTCCTACTCTTCCTCTATTTGATAACTCCATCCCCTCTTCCTATCAACATCAACAAGAATTTCCTCTTGGCAGCAAGGTCATATCGTGCAGGTTAACTAGTGTTGGCATCTCTTTTTACGTGTATTATCATCACTTCGTGCTGGTTTTGTTGTGGTTATTGGTAATGGTATGGATGTAAACTTGTTAAAATTAGATAACTCACTATTTGAGATTTCTATTTCTTTAAAGCCTATTATTTCTTAATATGGAGTTTGATCTTGATAATGCTAATTTGCCTTTATTAATTACGAACGGTTGCTAGGATAAGGATTATGATATTACACTTGTTTTGTTGAAGAAGGGGGGGGGGGGGGTCTTCGATTACAAGGATTGACATCTCCCCTTATCCTTGTAATGATTAAAGGATATGAATAGCTTGATCTCGAAGGGCAACCATCGGCCCAGACTGCATACACGTTTTATAAAGGCTATGATGGAGCCAGTGGGGTATTGGTGACGAGAGGTGGAAGCTCTTTTGGAAGATTCCTGTAATTCCTAGAGTGTTGAACTTTGGGTGGAGATTGCATCATAAAAGGCTCTCGACCTCGGGTAGGCTTGCTAAACACAATATTTATATTGCACACTCATGGTTTTTGTGTGGGAATGGGCTAGATGAACAGGATAATATCTTCTTCTTTGATTGCTCTTTTGCAGTTGGTGTATGGGGTGGGGGGCTAGAGAGGAAACTTAACATCAGTTTTAGATTTCTAGCAGATTGGTAGAGGAGAGCTTGGGTTAAGGAGGGGGATGACCTCAGTTCAACCAGTGCTGGGCTCCTAAAAGCTTTGATTGTCTATAGTCTATGGCTGATCTGGAAGGACAAAAATAAGGCAACCTTTAATAGGGTAAAGGGATCCCCATATTCTGTGATTTGTAGAGCTATAGCATGTAAGTCATGATGTAAATCTGTTCCTGAACCTGAAGGAAATATAGGGAGATGAACAATTCTTATAACATGATCTAAACCCAGTTTGGGATGGTAATGTGCAGGATTGTGTGGGTGGGGCAGGCTTCGTCCTTAGAGATTCTAAGGGATCCTGTGTGCTAGCAGGATGTCATTTCTTACCTGATTTTGATTGTTGGATGGCTGAGTTAATGGCTATCAAATTGGGAATGCAGCAGGCACTGGAGGAAGATATTCCCAAGCAGGCACTTATCATAAAGGCTTTAGACAGGAGGAGGTCCCTCCTTAGAGGCTGCTGAATTTGTTTAGAAGGATTTGGCTACTTAAGAATTGATTTCAGGATTGTAAATTTTGTTATATATTCTGGGAAGAGATAGTAGTGCTAACTGGTTATCACATTTTGTTTACTCTTCTAAATCATCTCTAATTTGGAGATATTCTTGGCCTTCAGAAATTAGCAGATCTTTTGTGCTCCGAGGAGCATCATGCTCCTCTTTTCAGACTGCTTCAGTAATATATTTGCTTTTGTTTAGAAAAAAAGACACAATAGTGCTTGGCTAGCAAACAGAGGAACATATCAAAAAAGTGATTAGGGGTATGTCAAATGGCAAAGATTTTGGCCAAAAGATGGTAAATATTTGAAGGATTGAAACAAGTCCCTTTTATGAGATAAAACAAAATATAGATCTCCAAGAAAGATCATATGAGGACAACTTATAACTACTGACAGTTCCCTCTAACTCATGACAAGAGACAATAACTCTATAAGACAACAACAAATAACCAGATAGAATACAAGAAAGAGTTTAAATTGGAAAGCTATAATTATATGCTTAAATGCACTAACTGAAGAATTAAAAGGATATGGTGAACTGCAAACTGTAAACGTAACCAAATTGACACAACCACAAAAAATACTTTAGACAGGGATTGAACCAGTATTAGTTCTAAAGAGTTCCCAAATAAGCTAGTAAATAATATATGAACAAAGAAGAACACAAAAGTCGAAACTATGGATTCAGATAATATCAAATGGCGATAGCTTGATCAATTAGATGAATTAGATATTTTTAGTACTCCACAAGCAAAAGACTGTTAAACAGCAAAGAGAATGTCAAAAATGCCATAAAGGGCACTATTTTGCAAGAAAAAATAGTGTTTGGTATTGGTAAACCTTTTTCACTGTTCATCAATGATGGAGAATATTTTTGTTATACATGACTAATATTGAAAGAAATGGAAGGACATAAACAAGATATATAAAATGAAGCTTCAACTTTAGAAATAAGGATAGCCCATGATTACATATGTGCAAAACTTAAATGCCACAATGGAAATTGATTCTCATGACCTACAGTTTCTGTTCAAGCAAAAGCCATCCAAAAATTATCCTAAAAATGAGTCCTAGAGATAAGGTTGGAAAAATGACAAAGATAAGAATGAGTATTAATCATGTCCAATAAACCAAAGATACTGTTGGCACAGACTACAGGTGCACATTGGAACCAAAAGCAACCATGAAATAATGATGATTTGACCACCACAAATATTTTGAAAGTCAATAGGTAGGATGGATCCAATTAAATCAGAAACTATAGTAAAGTTTTTCATAAAATTACAAAAATGGCTTGGGAGGTGCCTAACAAAGTGATAGCAAGCTGCTGCATAAGCATCCATCCATTAAATTTATGCCAATCAGATAATAAAGTGAACCAAGTTTAGTTTAGGCAGCTCAAGCCAGTCACAAGTTAACAATAGGCTAACAAAGTTACCATATTACATCTTTTAGCTATTTAGTTTCTCAATCTGCTTCTGGTGCCCCCATACAATTTAATCCAACTTGTGACCATAATCATAACCATTATACCTCAACAAATTATTTCAAGTAATCTATATGTGTCTCTAACACCCAATCCTTTTCTTTTTTTT
Organism: Musa acuminata AAA Group; assembly: GCF_036884655.1. Classification (NCBI taxonomy): domain Eukaryota; kingdom Viridiplantae; phylum Streptophyta; class Magnoliopsida; order Zingiberales; family Musaceae; genus Musa; species Musa acuminata. Next base: position 12,531,315 of record NC_088347.1, on the reverse strand, counting down.
TTTGTTGCTACAAGGTGAACCAAGTGGTAACACTACCAAACTGCGGTTTCCCTCCTGTTTTAATAGTTATGTCTGTAAACCTACCAATCCTTTTATGCAGTTTTCTGTCTTTTTTTCCTTTAATCCTTACACCATGTAACTCACGGAAACCCTTTCTTGCCCCCACTAATACACCATCTTCTTGTTGCCTCATCGTTGCATCATTGTCAGGTCTCCTTCGCCTCCGATGTGCCTCTTCCTCCTCCTCCTCCTCCTCTTGTTAAATCATTTCTCACGATCTCAACTTGAGATCTTCACTCCAAAATTTCTGTTTCCTGTGAATCTCCTAGAACATCCTCTCTCATAAAGTATGCTATTGCTTCCCTCTTGCATAAGCTCTTTTTTTAATAAGTAATTTCTTAAACTTCTTATATGAGAAGCTCAACTTCAATTTTCTCTTTTAATGCTTGGAAAAAATATATTCTTTAAAGAGTGAGCCTAGCATATATATCTGTTACTTTAAGCGTAAACCAAAAATAAGTCTTGGCAAGAAAACATACTTGTAGAATAATATTTACCTGATGAGAGTTTTTAACATCAAATAACAAAGAAAAAAAAGACCTTATTTCTAGTACTTATTTACCTCTAGTATGATAATATCCAACCGTTTGTCATTTATATTATGATACGCAGAAATATGATATAAAATATAAATATACCTGATTCAGTTTACACAAGTGACCATATCTAAATCCTATATGTATCCATATAGACCCAATCTATCTTCACTTGATTTGTACCTATATTCATCCTAAATATATTTTATATTTTTTAAAATATAAACATTATTTTAGATATAAATATACCATAATGACTTAAGAAGTCCACGGCTAAAACTACATGAGCAAAAAATAAATCTTAACCCTAATAATTACAATCAAATATCTTCTAAAACAGAAGCATAAGGGCACTCGAGTCTTTTTATCATTATATGCAACTCTTCTCTATTTTGTCCAAGGCAAAAATAAAAGAAAAAATAAAATATTAGAACTTCAAAATTTTTATTCTCTCACAAGACCCAAAACATATGTTTTCTTGAAGAAAATTGTGCCACAAATTCCAGACTTGAGCCCATATTTACCATATCAGGCCAGATTATATATATACCAGATCATAATACTTGGCTTTTCTTGGAGAAAATGTGTCACAAGAGTTCCAGGCTATGTGTCACAAGAGCACAAGTGTAAGGATGCCTCGAACCAATAAGAACTCCCTGCTCCAACAGTTGAAGGCTATGAGCTGAGATCTTCCTGTGGCCAGATCTATGGACACTGGAAAAAAGTTCTTGAGAAGTACCATCCGCACCAAATGAGCACAAATGCAGCAAAAGATGTGAGTTCCCATTCTTAGAAGGGACTACAGATTAACAAGTACCGAGCACTACGTAACTATCAGTAGAATGAACTGTACAGTCCTACTGCTCGTCCTCATTGAAGCCTTTTTCCCGCTCTGAAGCCTCCCGTGCCAGTTCTTTCCTTGTTTGTGTCCCACCAAGATATTTGACAGCAGACATTTCCACAGTCAACCTAGCAAAAGCTACAGAAGCAATGATTGCCATGCAAGTCTTAGCCACTCCATCGCTTAGGGTTCAGCTTTTGAACCCATTAGTTGATTCCTTACTTCCCAACAATCAACATCTTTTCCTCAAAATAATTGGTTGCGATGCAGTCTCCTTCAGAATCCCCTTTGACAGCAGAATATATCCTTTTCTACAAGCTAGAAGTCTCAAAAGCAAACGTTTCTGATTGAATCAGGTTAAAGAGCATGAAGCATAACATGTATACTGACTACTGAGCTCGCACGACATTAGCAGAACTTTGGCCACTGTATGGGAGCCCATCGAGAGATCTTTCCAGAGCAGTATACATTGTAGAAAGCAACGAGTGATTGGAGTCATGAAACTTGAATCCATGGCCACAATTGGAACGAAGCTAACTATTGAATTCCTGGAGTATGGCTATTTAGAAGCTTGATATTTTGGACTTCTAAATCCTGGATCCACTAATTAGAAGACAGATATCCTTAACATTATGTGACAACAATCTTGTCGGACATAAATGCAACAAAAAAATGAAAGAAAATATATATGGGATATGTATCTGGATGAATTTTCACGAATCACACTTTCTTCTTCAGATATGCAGCAGATAGTAAAACTCATTTAAATGGTACAATTACTTGGTTTATTGGTGAAAAAAAAAAAAATCTAATGCTTCACTAGATTGATAGAACGACAAGTCAAGCAATTAGACTCCAAGAGTAGCACAAAACCCTAAAACATTAGACAAAAGGCTTATGATCTAAGGAGATCTCACATTCATGTAGTGGAAGCAAGCAGAAACTATTCCTAAAGGCATCAAAATATGTAGTCTGCAGTCAAAATAATATGCAGCGTTTTGCAATTACACAAGGAATGCAAGATAGAATGTAATGTAAACTATCTTCAATATCTCTCTCTCTCTCCACACATATATGTACATGTATGTACATGTATGTACATACATATACATACATGTATGTATGTACATACATATACATACATGTATGTATGTACATACATATATATATATATGTACATACATATATGATTAATTTCAGGTGTTGCATGCAAAAGCAGAGCTTTATGAAAACAGGCATAGTATCAACTGTTGATAAATGAGGAAAAGAATCATGTTGAAAGACAACCTATAGAATGCACCTCTAAGGCAAAGTGAGTCAAATCCAGATTGAAAATGCTGAATCAGAGGTGGTTACTTGTTAGCAGACATGACGGTTCAATTTTTTAGTATAAGTATAAAAGAAAATTTTCAGATGTGACATGCAAATTGAGCTTTAAATTGTAAGTCTCAATTATTTGGGATCAACTATATAAATATTTTATCATCATTAAGTTACGTAAGAAGTCATGTATTCAATTAAATAATGAATGAAAAAAAATAATTCAAGATGACTGTTAACTTCATTAAAGACAACCAACTTATCAGGTGAGGTGAATCGGTCAAGACAAAGGGTGCTAAAAAAAGAATGCTAAAATCCAGATAAAACCTCATTACCAAAAATAAACAAAATGTAATGGTACTTCAATTTCCTAACTTGGAATATTGACTATATTGACTCATTGTTCTTGTTGCAAGCTTCTGAGTAAGTTGCAGAACATTGACCATTAATATTTGAAAAAATGAAGAATCATGTTTTTCAGATAGCGAAAAAGATCAAACATTAAGATCCTCACATGTTAGATGTCAATTTATCACCCCAAAGTTTTTCCATGTCCCTTATACACAATTACTACAAATGAATTAGTCAAATACCCCAAAAGCGGTAAAAAAATATTTTTTGATCAGCCATACTGAAAAGGAAAGAGAGCTTAATATCATCTGTACAGAAATAAGTCACAGGTTTTCTGGACAAAATGAATGGGATAAGGCAGGAAAGCAAGTTTCTTTGTGGAACACTGAAAGAAAGAGTCTGCGGCAGTGGTCTGTCCGGCCACTCTCGATCTAATTCAGTTCTCTGCAATAAATCAAATTAACCAGTTTGAAGGGTATGTCAAAGCATCAGAATACTTTCAGTTGTCACTCTGAAAACTAGTAAAAAAACAAAAGATTGACTGAAGAGTAATTGCCACGAGAAGAAAATCTGTTTCACTGTGATTGTTTCAGTCTTGAAGAAATCTCAGATTATTTCAGGCTGGAGTATCCAACTTCACTAATTCTAGACTGTTATTTAGATATAGATATAATCCACGAATAAAAAGAAGAATCTTTGTAGAGAGAGGCCACCATATATTTGCCTGATCACAGAAATAAGTAAAACAAGAACCATGGCAGCCTAGGAAAATGTCATTCAATTGGGTCACCAACTTGAGAACTTGTCTTCTGCCGAACAGAAAAGAATGCAGAAATGTACCCACGATAAAACATATTTAGGATGCATGTCCCTTCTATTTTCAGGTGTATATTGAATCTTACAGGTGACTGCAGTTCAGATGCATGTCCCTTTAAGTGAAGTTAAACAGTAAGTTTGGATGCATCTCAACATTGACAATCTTCGTAGGAAAAGAAAAAATAAATTTGACAATCTTCCCAAAAAAATACAAAAGGATGTGCCTCCTAATGGAATAAATTTCCACGAATTTTACCATTAGCGGTCTGTGCATAACTTTCAAAATGGAGCCTCATTTCCAAGTACTAAAATATCAGGGCAAAGGTTTTTTTGTCTTGGAGGTGCCATTTATCCACCAAAAGTTTCAGTTGAATAATTCTATACTTTTTTCTGCTATATTGGTGAACTGCAGATTACTGCCTTGTAGTCTCTTTGAAACAGCAATCCTATACTTTTTTCCATTACACACACCATAAAGAACTTTATAACAATAAAAAGGTGAAAAATTTGATCTACAATTTAAAACATAGAATACAAACTGTTATTCACATGTTGAACCGGAAATTAAGCATATATATTGAAATCTTTTCACACCAGAAAATATTTATGATCATTATCTTCCAGTTAAATACCATCAATGGTGTCATATCAGGTGCACAAAGTCAGGCTTCCATCCAGCTAGCTATACCATTCTATTATAAATGATGATGCACACAACTATTTTCGGTTGAGATCATCCTCAAAGAATATGGGCTTTGTGAGTAGAGAAATATCTTATAGGTGCTCAACATAAACTAAAGAATGACCGTAGCAAATCGGTGCTGCAATAAGCATAATGTTGATCATGGAAGAGGCAGGAGGCAACACACTGAAGTCTATAATGTTGATCATGCACATACAATAACCCTCCAAATTTCATAATGAAAAAAGCCAACCTAAAGGACTCATTGGATACTTCCTGCAGACATGCTGGCTTGTTCATTCAAGAATTCCTTGTAAACATGTGAAAGTCAATATTGACATCTCCATTGAAGAAAAAAAAAAAAAATTATCATGAAAAAGATAGACAACCGAGTTTACAGTTCAGTATCTTGATGTATGTATCTATACCACATTATCCTAAATAGATTAAAAGATATGAACAAGTCTTGCTTCTTTCACTCTAAAAATCTTAAAGAGATTTGAACATGTTAAAAGACTGATATCTAAAACATGAGTGGTAATGAATACGTCACAGTGGACATTAGTTACAAGTTGTCTAAATATTCAGACAGTCTACTAATTTATTTTAATGGTCAAGGTCTTAGATATATAACAAAACAGATTTACTTTATTTGTATTTTATGTTGTACACCATTATTATATGAATCACCACATTTGAATTACTAATGCCCATAGTAATATTCAGTTGTTCAAATATCAAGGCAATAATTACAACTTGGGACTGACCCACATTGTAACAAGTTGGATTTTCAGCATTAATTTAGTTCAGCTATATATACGACACAGAACGTATCATTTTAATTTAGTTGGATTATGCGACAGGTTTAGATTGTCATGAGATGTATGTGACGTGAGATCCTAATTTAGTTGGATCCTTGAGATCTTAATTTAGTTGGATCCTTGAGATCTCCCATGAAACCAGTGCATGAGATGTATGTGACGTGATTCCTCTAATGCTAAATTACTAAATGCTCGAGGTGGGAGTTTAGTTACCAAGGAAGTCCAACTGGAATTGCAAGAGCCAGAGAGAACTTGTCCTGTACTTGAGAGGCCCTATCTTTAAACGGTCAAGGAAGTATTCATCCGAAGAATATTTTTCCATTGGAATGAATTAATGCCGATGTGGCAAGCCTTGTCAGCCTTTCTTATTGTTTTATGACTAGGCTTCATGGTGGGTCGAATCCCAATAGATCGAAAATTTTTACCATATCAATTATGGCATCAAGTGGTGACCGATAAGTAAAAAAAAAATTAACTATTCCATCACTATAACTTCTTCAATATATACATCCACCAAAGAGCAATAATCATCACTAAGTTACAACAAATTGCTAACCAGACTCCATAAAGAGGTGCAGGTCAATCCTCACTGCTCGAGGTGTGAAATCATAACAGATGAAGATTGTACTATAGGATAACAATCAGTTGTTTATGAATTGATGGATATTCCCATCTCCAGGATTCAGAGTAAAAAAATATATGTAATAAACCATCAAATTATTTTGACCGTGCGGTGGACATTACCAGAATTTATTCTAATGTTTGCAGGGAACTTGTCTATTTATGTCTATTGAGGTGTTGCCCTTTTTTATGTTTGTAACTCTATTTATACTGCAAGATGCCCACTGCTTTTGTATGTCATCTTTCCTCCTCTTGCCACCATGTAAACAATTCAACACAAGTAAGATGACACAGGTGCTAGCTCATGCCTCCTTTATGCTAAAAAAAATAGTAATCCTTAGAAGGACATTGCAATTATTTGGAAGGCACAGTACAGAGATTAAGAATAGACTGAAATTTTCAATAGAACGACTAACTGAAGACTTGGAGCAACAGAGAAACCATGATAAGTTCCTCTAGATATTCTTAGTAAAGGTGCATCAACCAATTTTTCTTCTTTATCTTTTAAAGTATTCCTCTATTTCAAATTCCAAGTCCTATAAATAATAGTGTTGCTCAAATACAACCAATAAACCTCTTTAGAAAAACAAGAGACAGTTGTTTACACGACACTAACAAGTCCATATCGACTATTTCCTATGGGTTTTGTCCTTATTTTCATTAAAAATAAAACAAATAAATAAAAAAGGCCATAAAATGGGTGAGGGTGAGATCACAATCTTTTCCGATCAAACACCATATGTGATCAAGTAACAATAACATATCATAATGCCACAACTATTTAGGATCTAAAATCTTAATGTATTTGGATCTATGAATTTTGTTCGTGATATAGCATATATTAAAAGAAGGGTGCCCTGTATCTCATCAAGATTCTGCTCCTCACTAGCCTAAAAATCTAACAGAAAGAATATTTTAAGTTACAGAATGTTTCTTGATTTGTATGCAAGCTGGCAACTAGTATTGGTCATTCTTGTAAAGGAAAACAATGATGCTAAGTTAAAATTAATTAATCAGAAAGCAAATTGGACAAAGCAGAGATACGGTTGAATGCATTGCGCAGAAACTGAATAATAACCAGAATCATCCAGAACAATCATTTGACCAAGTACATAAACAAAGGATGTAACTCCAATTTGCAGAAGAGATGCTAGAAGCAAACTAAAGCACAAGCAAGTGACATGATAAAAGATTCTCATGGAAATGGACAATTAGGATTTTATTACCCAACCATGAGAGGATATCAACAGCTGAGAAAAAACAAAACAAAAAACAAAAACTGTAATTTTTCAAATAATTGGGTAAAACTCTATGGTTATCAAATGATCAAAGGGAGCAAACTGGCCTCATGTTCCTTACTAGTTTCCATCTTGATGGGGGGTGGGTGGTGAGGTGGTAGATGGGTTGGGTAAGAATTAGTTGAAATAATGTCTCTATGAATTGACTGTCTCAACAAATCATTTGAATCTATTGTTATAATTTAGGACCTGTCATGCACCAAGAGTAAAAGCATTCAGCCAAATATTCAACTGAGAAAGATTATATTATTGTATTGTCCACAATAATAAAAAGATTCAAAACCAATAAAATCCCCCTTGCTGACTCCTTGCTAAGTCCATCATGGGACAATTCTACTTCCACTCTATGCTCTATATATGATGTAAATCCAGTATACTGTATTTACAGCTTCCACGCGTAGCACTCAACACAGCTACCTCCGTTTGACTCTTTTCAAGCATTATATTGTTGTTCTTTGGTCCCCATGATTTGGAAGTATGTTCATCTGAAGTTTCAAGCCAATTTTCATGGTTGAATAAAGATGAATCAGAGCCACCATACAATCTCATACTCATATGTAGTGTATCTTAATGTCTACGCTAGAATCATCAGAAACTAAGCTGAACCACGAAAGGCCCAAATTTTATGTTTTTATATCATGTATCTTAGCTTAAAAAACACATATCAACAAAGTCTTCTATTAGATTTTACAATAGCAAACTCGACAAGATCATTAAACATGAGAACATGTCATCACCTAACCCACCCCTAAAAAACCAAACACTAATTTTCCATTCAATGCACAAAATCAAATGTTTTGCAAATTCCTAATAGTTTCTCAGATTTCTCCTAAAACTCATGATAACATTAAAAATGTGGCTACTCCTAACAACTTAAGGATCAAAACTAAGGGAAACTTAAATTAAGAGTTGTGTTTGTTTAGACTTCTACAGATTTAGATGTCCAACATATATCAAACACGTCATGATACAAAAGTATGGTTTTACTATTTGGTACAGAAAACATAAGAATGAAATTACAAGAAGCCACATCTCATACCTCAAGAAATAAAGAATACTTCCAAACAATAAAGAAGACCTTCTGTGAGCCAGTAACCGATTCATACCTCCATCGCATGAACATAAAAGCAGACAACTCTTTCCTCGAGTTGCTTTTCCGCTAAGAAATGATGTAGAACGTCGAACACGACGAAATCTGACTCACCGAGGTCTTTGTGTAGCATCCGCAATACATCCGAGCTCCATCAAGAGACTGGAGCACAAGTCAACGGTGGTTTTAATGCATGCGGGAAGCAAAATTTGAACTGCACGATATAACTCGAGAACAAAAGCTGATGAGGATCACGATCAGATAAGGAGGGATTAACAATGTCGAAAATCCAATGCAAATCAGATGAACAAGAAAGGTATCTATGGGAAAGTGAGATAAGTCCAATAAATGTGACCGACTTGAGAGCCCCAAAGATGGAGGAGGAGGAAACGAAAAGCAAACAAAAAGAGAGAGGAGATAGGAACTAAGGTAAGAGAAGGGTCAACAAGGATATTGGGAAGAAACTACCCATGCTTCGTCGGAGACTGTAGTCACCGCCCAACATCAACGTCTCAGCGATAAGGAATAGAAGGGAAAGGAAGAGAAAGAAGGAAAATGAGTGGAGGAGGAGAGGAGGGGGAAGGGAGGGAGAAGAAGACCGCAGTGACTAAAGTTACATCCACACAATAGGCAGACGATACAGATGGGGATGGCATTGTGTACTTCGCCGCCCAGCTGAAACAATCACCATCTCAAAAGCCACGCTTCCACGCACCATCAAGGTCGGGTTTTTTTAATCCTTTCTTGTTCTCTTCCGCCACTCGCATTCCAAAGGCCCAACTTTAACCCACCCTCCAAAACGGAAACCGAATGAGAAGAGACAGATCGGCGACAAGTGGATCTAAAAAACGGCATAACTTAAGAGAGGATCGGGATTGGAGGCGAGGGAGGCGGAGGAAAAGAAGAAGCCTTCTCTTGCACGCGTGTCCGCCATGAACTCACAGAGCCCCGCTTTCCTATTACCACTTCCACACCAAACAGCGTCAGCGTAATCACCAACATAAGGTAGCGCATCTCTCTCTGCAGGCAACGCCAGGGAGACAGGGATGACAGAGAGAGGAGTGAGCACGCAACAGCGACGGCATCTCGCGGATCGATGCCGCCGCCCGCTGTGTGCTCACTCTCTTCTGTCAACCCAAATGACCCCGGCCACCAAATCATCCAACATATACACAAAAACAAACCACAAATATTCGCACATGAGAAAGGGAAAAGGAAACCAAATAGAAGATGGAAGAGGAGGAACTCGCGAATCCGCAGCCGATGGCTGCCTCCTTCGCCTCTCTTCTCGTCGCCCGATCCGATTCTAGGGTTAAGGCCCCGCTCCCGACCTTTACACACACACGCACTCTCTCTCTCTCTCTCTCCTTATCATCGTTGGCTGGCACGTAGCTACCATTAGCGTATTTTGTCGTTTTATTGCGCGTATAGTTTGTCCTCGGTTCGTACGCAGACTCGGAGAAGCAATGATATGGAAGGAGAGGGAAAACTCTACGAGGCGGGACCCGCGTCCCGCCGGGCCTTGTGATTGGACGGCGGCAGGACCAGGGCAGACGTGTCGGCGCTGTTGCGTCGCCGTACGAGCGGAGAATTTCTCCCGGCCGTTCCAGCCTCTGCTGATGGCATACGTACGGTCGTGATCGATGCTTTGGAATAGAAACAATGCCCAAAGTAACCCGGTCACGTACCCGGTTCGTGATTGGAACGATGGGCGGGGGTCTCTAAATGTCGAGGACGAGGGGTTTAATCTGAGCGATTAGCTTGGCTAAGGTAAGGTCACATTGATTGATCTCACGGGCTAATTAGTGTACAGCTTCTGTAATATATCAACTTTGTCAAAGCAATTATGGATGTCTGCAGTGGCCCATAACATTTAAAGATATCTGTAGGCGTTGTCACTTGAGAACACTTTGATGACAAATGTATAGTGCTTCTTATTAATTGACAAAGTTGAGTGTTCACTAATTGACAAAGTTGAGTGTTCACTAATTGACAGTGTTGTGTACCAAGTGTTGTACATATCCATTTTTATCACATGAGAAAAATGAAAAGTTGTGTGTGGCTTCTGTTCCTGCCAATTCGTAAGTCATCTTCTAATATCCACGAAGAATTATCGTGTGATTTTTCAGGGCAAAAGAACGCGCGTCTTGTCAAAAAAATGCTTATGTTAATATGTTCTTTTCGATACCAATTGACTCCCTTGATGTGAAAAAATAGCTCATCATGGTGAATGAAAGATAAGGAAGGAGCACATAAAGGGGGGACTAAACCTCTAATCTATGAGAAAAGGTGAAATGAGTAAAAGGCATCATCGAAACGAGCACATAATGCCAAATCAAAAGCACCTGCTTTCAAGATAATATTATTGAATCAGTGCAGTCTGGAAAACCCTTTTTAAAGTTTAGTTTGGAATCACATGGACAAACTTGTTTGCACATAGTTTTCTTCAGCCGACCTGAAGCAAGCACACATACTTGCCAGTCCGCTCTCCAATGAGAATTTGCTTCCTTTCAATCTAATTTGCCAAAATTTTTGGAAGATTAAAAGAATCTGTTGATAGTAGATCTGGATGACGAGAGAGACCTAAGGCAAAGACTTCTTCTCCATCCATACATGGATGACGATATACATAAGTTGACGCTACGTTAGAGCCAAGTGAGCTTCCATGTCGGCATCATATACTGGCAACTTCTCATTGACATACAACGCCACGATTCCCAATTCCATGGAGTTGCTTCACGAACTACAAAATATAAGTCAGAACACTCCATGTATGAAAATCTCTCAACTCTTTTACTAGTGAAATAGACTTCTTCTTACTTTTTCAAGCCGTCACATGAGCTAACTTGAGTGTCGAGTGATTAACATCAATACAGAAG